>NW_024037061.1:13572220-13805782 GCF_015706575.1 Patiria miniata
GAGAATCCAATGCACCCTCTCATGCATGCATAAATTACTTTCGTCAGTAAAACGCTTTACCACGGTCATGCAAACAAATGGTTTCTCGCCAGGGTGCACCCTCTCATAAATTAGATGACTGTGTAGAAAAGGCTTTACCACATATCTCACAGACAACTGGTTTTTCGCCAGTGTGCACCCTCTCATGTACATGTAGATGACATTGAGCAAAAAAGGCTTTACCACAGGTCTCGCAATGAAATGGTACTCCCTGTATAAAGCCTTTCATGTGAATAGATGTTTTTGAGTAGGAAAGGCTTTACCACAGGTCCACTCCCACAGGCGAACTGTTTCTCACTAGTGTACACCCTTTTCATGTCTGGTTAGATGACTTCGTGTAGAAAAGGCTCTACC
Source organism: Patiria miniata (assembly GCF_015706575.1). Classification (NCBI taxonomy): domain Eukaryota; kingdom Metazoa; phylum Echinodermata; class Asteroidea; order Valvatida; family Asterinidae; genus Patiria; species Patiria miniata. The sequence continues at coordinate 13,572,614 of NW_024037061.1, forward strand.
ACAGGTCTCAAAGGCAAATGGTTTCTCACCAGTGTGCACCAGGATATGTGATTTAAGGGTACCTGACTGTGCAAAGGCTTACCACCGGTCTCACAACCAAATGTTTCTCACCTGTATGAACCCTCTCATGTATCTGTACATAAACTTGTGTAGAAAAGGCTTTACCACAAGTCTCACAAACAAATGGTTTCACCTCTGTATGAGTTGTCTCATGATTTGTAATATGCTTTGATAAGCAAAAACTTTACCACAGGTCTCACAAACAAATGGTTTCTCACTGTGTGAAACCTTCTCATGTACGCGTAGATGATTTAATAGAAAAGGCTTTACCACAGGACTCACAAACAAATGGTTTCGCATCTGAATGAACTGTCTCATGATCTTGTAAACTTGTTTTGAAAGCAAAGGCTTACCACAGGTCTCGCAAACAAATGGTTTACTCCTGTATGACCCTTCTTGTGTGCGCATAGTGACCTAGACGAGTAAAGGCTCTACCACAGAACTCACAAACAAATGGTTTCTCATTTGTGTGTGAACCCTCTCATGCACCCGTAAATTACTCGAAGTAATAAAGGCTTTACCACAGGACTCACAAAACAACCGATTTTTCACCTGAATGAAACCCTCTCATGCACGCGCAACTGATATCGAATAAAGAAGGTTACCACAGGTCTCACAAAACAAACGATTTTTCACCTGTATGAAACCTTCTCGGCATCTGTAGATTACTATTATAAGCAAAGGCTTTACACAGGTCTCACAAACAAATGGTTTCTCACCTGTATGAACCCTCTCATGTACTTGAACATAACCTTGTGTAGAAAAAGCTTTACCACAGGTGTCACAAACAAATGGTTTTCCATCTGTATGAACCTCTCATGTATGCGTAGATGACTTTTAAAAGAAAAGGCTTTACCACAGGTCTCACAAACAAATGGTTTTCAACCTGTATGAACCCTATCATGTATGCGTAGATAACCTCGAGAAGTAAAGGCTTTACCACAGGTCTCACAAACAAATGGTTTCTCTCCAGTGTGCACCCTCTGATGTTGATTACATCATCGTGGTGTAGAAAATGCTTTACCGCATATCTGACACTCAAATGGTTTCTCACCAGTGTGCATCCGCTCATGTGCACGTAGATGACTTTGACTCGCAAAGGCTTTACCACAGAACTCACAGACAAATGGTTTCTCTCCAGTGTGCACCCCTCAGTCTGATTAGATTGGCTCGTAGAGAAAAGGCTTTACCACAGGTCTCACAAACAAATGGTTCTCACCTGTATGAACCTTCTCAGTTCGCGTAGATGACTTTAACAGAAAAGCCTTTACCACAGGTCTCACAAACAAATGGTTCTCACCTGTATGCACCCTTTCATGTCTGACTATTTTACTTCGTGAAGAACAGACTTACCACAGGTCCAACAAACAAATGGTCTCACTGTATGAACCCTCTGTGCTCGCGTAGATGACCTAGTTGAGAAAAGGCTTTTCACCACGGGTCCACAAACATGTGGTTTCTTCTTGTATCCATCTGTCAGTTCAGACTACCTGACTGAGAAATGACTTTACCGCATGTCTCACAAGCACATTTTCTCTTCAGTATGCACATGTCATGCAGAGGCTTTACCACAGGTTTCACACAATAATTCTCTCAAGCATGGACCTTCCTTTTTTTTCAGATTTCGTTCAAGAAAGGTACCCAGGTCTCAACCATTTATGTTTTATGTCCGCCCTCTCATGTACATGTAGATTCCCTGCTCAAAAAAGGCTATAAAACCAGGTCTCCCAAGGACAGAATTTCTAGCTACAGTATATCGTACGGATCCTCTAGCAACAGTTCAGCTTCGAGGTCCAAACAAATAGTTTTTATTTGTGTCCATTTTCTTCTAAAGCACTGTGGCTGACAGTTCCCATCAATTATATTACAACTATCTGTCTTTTCACAGCAGGCTGAGGATATGGCAGCATCATCACATGGGCTGGATGTTAATCTTCCTGAGGTTGAGAGTGATTGGATCTGATTCTTGAGGTTCCACAACGGAAAGCACTTTGTGGTCGCGGTGTTGTCACAGATCAGGAATCTTGAGGTCAGAAAGAGGGACCAGAAATTCAGACTTCTAAAAGAATATTGTATGGTGGTTTGCAAACAAATGCGACCGCAGTTTCCCTGGGCTGCAAAATTTGAGTTAAGAGCTGAGAGTGAGATTTGGTGAAGCGGCTTGGTCAGAAGTAATCATGTGAGTGCGAGCGCAAAGCGCGAAGCCCTATTACTGCATGGGCTCTGGGCCCACTTAAAGGGCCCTGAAAAATGTTGGATTCTAGATGCTCTGAGGTGCGATCTGAGGCAATTTCTAACCACTTTAACCCTAACCCCCTAGTTCTTCCTCAGGACTACCTCGGGACTAAATTATTTTACTTCCTTTACTTGGGTAGGTCAGCAAGCCAAACTAAATTTCTAGACTTTTTCTGGTCTAGCCGTGACACTGCTAAATCCAACAGAGTCCAACCGGACTATCCTGTTCAATCCACTGTGCCTCATTTTCAGTTGTCTGCTGAATCCAACGGAGTCCAACAATGCGTTATAATGCGGTTCAGTTGCCCGCTGAATCCAACAGTCTGCATGAGGAATGTACACAAGGGGTTAACTGCTCAATCCAACAGGCTCCATCGGGTATGTGACGTAGTTGGATCCTGTTGGATTCAGCAGGGTTAGTGTTAACCAATTTGTTTCAGCAACAGATCATCATTTAAACATCATTCTCGAGTGTTACATGTATTTATTTTATTTTTTTTAACGTGAGAAACCCCGTGTGCCTGTGACAACAACCTGGTTTGCGTGAGTCTCACATGGGTATCTCATTCTGTGTCAATCCAACATGATTTTGGACCCGACCCTCACAGAGTTGAAGAACTTCAACTCTGCTGCATGTTGCATGCTTGAAGAAGTTAGCAGAGACAATGCACTGAAAATGTACAGACCTGTGCGTGCAGGTTTGATTGTTCTATACTTTGGTAGAACGATCCCTGTACAAACAATTTCTGTGGATCCTGCGATGTTCGTTGTACTAGCGGCGTTCCACATGTATTGGTTTAGTCAACGTGTAGTTACCGGAATACACTCCCCTGTACAGCATTCATCTGTCCTACTGCTGATGTCTTAAGATTACAGTATCGTCACAATATGGGTGGGATATTAAATACCTTCAAGAAGTAGAAGTCTCCTTTATATTGGTTCAGAATCAGTCGATATCCGATTCCACCCGGGACAGGACTTGATTTAAGGATTGGACCCTGGAGAACGCAAATTGCAATGGAAATGAGCTTGAATAACTCCAGCTCCAGTGGTCATCAGGAAAACGGGACTCTCGGTATCTGCATCAAGTGGGCAATAGTGTATCTATGGGCCCGGTTCCTATAAGGGAACAAAATCCACTTTTGAATTATTTGACCTTTTGAACTATTTGGCAGGTACAGATTATGAGGGCCGGGTTTTGAAATTTTTAGGGGAATTTGGGGGTTAAATGACGATGACAACCTGACAACTACAAAACGCAATCTGGGGCCAGATTTTGGCTCAAATTTTGTTCAAATGCAAGATTTGGTGAAGCTTGAGTAACTCCAGCTCTAATGCTTATCGCATTTAGAATGCGATAAGCAATAGAGCTGGAGTTACTCAAGCTAGATTTGGCGTAAAAAGCAGATTTCAAGAAAGCTCAATATGTGAGTACTTATCACAAGGTAAAATAATGTTTGCTTTGCGTTCAGATTTTGCTAGTTTCAAAATGACATGTTGATGCCACGTTCAGGGGTCTATATAGACGCAGATATGTATGCAAATAGCCGTACAAATTCAAAAGCATACAAATGTTTGAGTTTGCCATAGGTTTGTGTACAACACGGACCCAGCAGGCATCACTTTGTGCAGGGTCAGCACTATAGTAATATATAGCTCTGTGGTCAATTAATGCATGTTTATTTAATCATGTTATGTTGGGGTCCGCTCATAAGTCCGATGCCTCTATAAAGTCCGAAATTTTGGACTTATGAGGCCTCGGACTAATGAGGCCTGGGACTTATGAGGCCTCGGACTTATGAGGCATACAATTTATTAGTCTGCCTCATATATGTAGGTCCGCACCGCATATGTCTGACGCCTCAAGTCATAGCTCCGATGCCACATATTTAAGTCCCAAACAGCGTTTGTCCATAACTTATGAGGCCTCATACATGGACCGACGCCTCGTCCAAAATTTCTGACTTTTTGTCGGACCTACATGTATGAGGTGTCGGACTTATGATACAGCCCCGTAATGTTATGTTACTATTGTCAGTACTACATGTGTAGTACCGATGTAGCTTAAACAGCCGCAGACTCCACGAAATATGTGGACTGATAGTACGCGTAATAGTATTGCGCATGTGTAAGTACAAGAATATGCTATTTTTAGGATCACATACAGGAGAGTGACCTGTCACATGCAAGGGATTGTCCAATCACACCAATAGGGAAAAGGGTACGTCTGATTTTCACAGGAGTCAGATTTTCATATGACACCAGAAATAAAACTAAAGAAAGGCAATTTTTCTTTCAGTTTACTGACTAGGCCTATCTAGTCCGAGTATTAAACTAGGACTCTACGAATCGCCTTTTTTAACTTTTGGACATGGTCGGGCGATCGTAGAGTCCTAAGTAGGCCGACATTGCGTAACTAATTTTTTTTGTCCATTTTTCGTTCACGTAGGCCTATATCTTATAATTCAGCCCTATCTTAGAGAGTACAGCGCCCTCTGTTGATATGGATTGCCGCCGGCAAAACTTTACTTTTAGTCAGAGTAAACGTTTCTTGCCGGGATTGCCGCCGGCAATATATCCGTAACTTAGCAATACAACTACATGTAGAGAACGTTGCATCATCATGATCATGTAGCCCAGGTGGACTCCCTTTCCTCCCTACGTTACGGAGGGAGTCGTAATGCAATGAAGACTTCGTCCAACCTGGGCTATGCATGATCATGATGCATCATGCATGCATGATGATCATCATGGGGGTCAGACAAGTCGACCGTTGAGACAACTCGACTCAGGACAAGTCGACCGTTGAGACAACTCGACCGTTGAGACTACTCGACCGTATGTGCGAAAAATGGAAAGACAAGTCGACCGTTGAGACAAGTCGACCGTTGAGACAAGTCGCTTGGCATGTTTTTGGGCCTAGTTTTGGGGATAGTTGACGGCGGCTGATCGCCGTTTGGGTGTTGTGATACATGACATTTTTTTTTGTTGCATATAACAGAGCCGATATAGCGCAGCGTGATTGTCCATGCACATCGTTCGTTTTTGCCGGGCCTGTGCGCGCATCCCCGGTCAACGTGGCCGTACCGTGCACGGTGACATCATTTTTGCCGGGCCTGTGCGCGCACTTATCCCCGGTCAACGTGGCCGTACCGTGCACGGTGACATCATTTTTGCAGGGCCTGTGCGCGCACTTATCCCCGGTCAACGTGGCCGTACCGTGCACGGTGACATCGTTTGTGCCGGGTCTGTGCGCCCACTTGCCGCGCCGGTCGACGTGCCCGCGTGCCGGTCCGGGCCCGGTCCTCGTGGGCGGGGCGCGCCGGCCCGACACGACGGCCACCGGATCGGAGCGCCCTCTGTGCATCGAGTATGCCCGCGCCGCACCCGGGACCGGTCTTGCCACAGATTTATGCAACTTTTTCCGCTCCACGTGTATAGATTTCCATTAAGTCGAGCTGTCTCAACGGTCGAGTTGTCCCGAGTCGAGTTGTCTCAATGGTCTACTTGTCTCAACGGTCAACTTGTCTCAACGGTCGAGCTGTCTTAACGGTTGACTTGTCCCGAGTCGAGTTGTCTCAACGGTCGACTTGTCTGACAATCATCATGATCATGTACTCCTAGAACTATGAGGCTCCGCGTGAGCGGAGCCTCATAGATCAAGAAGCCCGCAAAATTGCCTGCAGCACAAAACACTAATAAAGTACAAAAACGTCCATCAAAATGCAGCCATTTCACACAGAACCGCTGCACAGTTTGCCCCTATACTCCGTACTTTATCTCTTGACATACTCACGTATCTTGTGCGGAACTAACATAGGTGGATTCTGTCGGTTTTTAGGCCAAAATGATGAAAAATATGCCCTTTCCGCACTGAGCCAACCTGACACTTGAAACGTGCACGCATATGATCGTGCGATGATTTTCGGTTCGCTCGGAGCGCGCCGCGGGGGGTACGGTACAAGCGAAATGACGTGCTTGTACCGTACCCCCCGCGGCGCGCTCCGAGCGAACCGAAACTCATCGCTCGATCATATGCGTGCACGTTTCAAGTGTCAGGTTGGCTCAGTGCGGAAAGGGCATATTTTTCATCATTTTGGCCTAAAAACCGACAGAATCCACCTATGTTAGTTCCGCACAAGATACGTTAGTATGTCAAGAGATAAAGTACGGAGTATAGGGGCAAACTGTGCAGCGGTTCTGTGTGAAATGGCTGCATTTTGATGGACGTTTTTGTACTTTATTAGTGTTTTGTGCTGCAGGCAATTTTGCGGGCTTCTTGATCTATGAGGCTCCGCTCACGCGGAGCCTCATAGTAGCATTATTACATGAATTTTAATTTTTTGTTAAATATGGCCAAACTATACATCAAATTAAAGCTCTCGATGGGAGAAATTCAATAGTGCAAGCAACAATGTCATAGGTGCTTCCGTTCAGAAGTTATGTCCTCCCAAAGACACCATACTCCTGGAACTCTTCTGGTCGTCATTCGAGTTAATGTATTTGTTAACTAAAAACCAACCATACTATTCAGTTTTAGTTCAAATATAGTCAAACTATACATCAAATTAAAGCGCCTGATGAGAGAAATTCAATGGTGCAAACGTCATTGTCATAGCTGCTTCTGTTCAGAAGTTATGTCTTCCGAAACACACCATTAATACTCGTGAAACTATTCTGATTGTGTGTTTTTATTTCTGTAACCAGGGTGGAGCAGCACCTATACTGAGGAGAAAGTGATGCCTCCAGATATTCCCTTATATCAGCATCCCAATTCCTATGCCCCCCCCCCCCCCACTTTTTCTGCATAAGATGGAAGAGTAATATATATTAATGTAACCTTATTGATCTTCAATGATTAGGTCTCCTTTTGGAAGATCTTCCTGCAGCTTGTGGAGATCCACTCATGACCTTTTGTGATGAAGCATGAATCCAGAAAGACTAATTTATGTGTAAAAATAAACTGGGAATATTGACACACCTTTTAAGACATTTTCCTTTCCTCCAATAATTGAAAAATTGTTGATATTCCCTGCCCTGGCTACAATCCAAAGGGCTTTGGAAAAAAAATCTGACTCCACCAGAAGTATGTCTGACAGCATGCACTTACCACCCCTCCCCCATCGAAGGTTACAAGTCAAGTTTTGGCAGCAAATGGAAATGCATTATTATTGCTGATGTAATTAAATTAATCCTTTAATCAAGTTAAAACATGATGATTTTGTTTATTATTATTAAATTAAAACAATAATTTTTAAATCAACTGAAATACATTTGGTCATGAATGGACGTTTGTGTACGAGTTTCATTCGTAAAAAACAATGAGTTACTGGTGCAAACATGACAGCGCATCATCATCATCAACTGCGTCAAGGGCTGGCCAAACATCGGCGCGGAGATTGTCATAAGACTTTTAAACAAATACATTTATACAGACCGCAATCAAACGCAGGAACAAAATCAAGATATTCTTACTCAGAAAGGACCAAGGAATTTAGTGATATAGGTTTACAGGAATCCCCCCCATGTTCTGCATATCTAAATTGTGAAAAAAAGTGGCAAATTTGATCAAAAGTTGGCAAAAATTGGCAAAAATTACCTTAAAACCTTATTTCTTGACCGTTTGAAACGAAACAAAAAGCATCGGCAGATTGTCCTATCCTATCTGTTCAATAGATGGCAGTATTTATTGATTTGGAAGTCAAGAGAGGGCGATATTAATCAAAAACGGTAACCCATTTTCGAGGCATGAAAATGCCAAACTTAGTGTCAAAATGGCCGCGCTCATGACGGCCGTCCTGAAAATCACGCTCTGAAACTTCTGGTTTTGGACAAATTGAGGTATGTTTTTCCCGATCTATTGCCATTGTGTAAAAGAAGACATATTTCTCGACATGTAGGAGTGATTTGAAGCTGAAGTAGCTTGATGGGACACAGTAATATTCATTTGAAAAACTTCAGTTTTGCGTGTCACCAGAATAGGAAATGTCAATATCGCGGTACCTCTAACATTGCTACTCATAGTTCTAGGAGTACATGATCATGCAAGTTGCAGTTTGCAGACTTTGGTGTGTTTATAGCTCCATGGTTTGGGGGATGGGAGCTACACAACATTTTTAAGAATAACAAAAAACGGAGTTTTCCTTACCTACACTAATAAAATTAATATATAATTAAATAAATAATATTTTACCAACGTCACGGTCCGGTCACATCCTTCCACCTCCATGACCTCGTTCTATTGAAAATAATTTGTAATTGTATAGTGCAATGCGAGATTGCAGAGGGCGCTGTTCAACCACGTTATAACGTATGCGAGCTGCATGTGCAATTGTGCATAATAAAATGCGGCTGCCAATGCAATACTACTAGTACTAGGCTACGGTGTCTGTTGCTAGATCTTTGATGCATGATGTTTCAGAAATATTGCAATTGGCATCGATACAACCGTGTTCACGGGTCTAGATAAGCATGCCTCATTCATGTCATTAACTCCACAATGAACAGCTGAAATTCACTTCAAGGAACTGAGCAAACTGCAGTGAGCAAGAACTGAAGAATAGATCATGGAGGTAGGAAACAAGCATGACAAGAAGCTAGTTAAAGGGGCACTATAGGTTCTGAAATCCACGAAAATGTCATGTTTTGGATTGTTTACTTATCCTTTTTCAAACATGTGGTTGAAAGGAAACCAACTTAATGTCGGGGTTAAGGTCACTGAACTTGCTATTTGTATTGTGTCAAGTTGCCAGATCGAGACTCTGCATGCCAATGGTGGAGCGTGAGAAGCAAATAAGCATCCTGTAAAATCGTGGCTCCTGGGTGTGCTGACATTTTAAAAGAAAAATTGTATTTTTCCAACCCTGGTTGGCCAACCAGCATTGGAATTTTTTTTTGCCTTTTTCAAAATTTAGATAGTCCGCATTTTCTTTTCAATGGATTACACACCTGTTAAGGGTTACAAGCCTACTTGACATGCTTGACTGATTCTCTGACCTTACATTTCCCCAAAGTCTATAAATTGCTTCGAGCTCCGTTTCATCTAATTAAAGTGGGGTCGGGAAACCAGACTACGAGAACATGATGTTTCGTGGTTTTCCCGGCATCTACATGAGCAAGCTCAGAACGTGAAACAAGTCACTAACAATGTTTGTTTTATCAATCTTTCAAATCCATTTGTTAATGAAAATTGCAGCAGAAGTAAATGTTGTACATTCCCTTTAAAGCAGGTCGGGGACTAGACAAATCACATAGGGATGTGTGTGAATTGTGTTCGTTTTGCTGAAAAAGCGCACACCTTTTTTTGTGATCCGTGGACAGAACTTTCAAATGGTGGTTGTTTTTAAAATTCCATAACTTGAAAAGTACATGTCTTTGAGTGATTTGAAAAGAAAGCTTATGAATTAGGCTTTCATATCCCAGATTTTAAAAGTGCTACACAGAACTTCATGAAAACAATAGTTCCGTCATTTGGCTTTCTTTTTTTTTTACTCATTCTGTATTGCGATTTTAAAAAACTTAATCTTCCAGATTAAAAGAAGGTCTTTCAGATGAAAAGATCACAGGGAATGTCAGTCCAGCTCCGATGAAGGCCTAGTAGAGCCGAAAAGTCAGCCAGAAAATTCCCAGTGAGCACTCACCCACTGCTGCACTGGACCATCATTGGGTCGTAGTGACCTCCAACCTCCCCGATCAAGGGCAAGGGACCAGCACTCGATTGGTGACAGCTGCGCAGCATCTGCAACGTGCTTAAGCCAGGTAAGCCGAGGGGGGCGCCCACGAGGCCTGGTCCAGGTGGCAGGCCGTTGACCAAGGTAGAACTGGACGGCAGCATGGAGGGCACTGCTTGAACTTATTTTCATCATTTATATTATGGATATGGCTACATGTAGATTGCAGAAAAGCAGAATTTCGTAGTTTTGAAGATTGAATTAGAGTACGTGTATTTTTTTTCTGATCTTAGAGAGAGTTCCCATCAACTACAAAGCTGGCCCGTTGTGGAATCTCGTGAATCAGATCCAATCCCTGACGGAGCTCCTTGGGAAGATCAGCATTCAGCCAATGTGATGATGCCGTCATAATCTGTGGCATGCTGTAGAAGATGGATGGTTGTTACTTGTTGGAACTACTGTAAGCCATCAAGATCAGAGGGCAAAAAAGTGGGCAAAGAGCATTCCTTCTTGAGCAATGAAGACTATCAGACACAAGTGGATGCATGCTTCAGAGAAACCATTTATGTGTGAAACCTGTGGCAAAACCTCTCTTGAACACAGCCATTAAAGAAAATAACGGAGGGTCTACGCTTGTGAGAACCAACACTTGTTTGCAGGCACCTGTATTTGACGCCTATTGTAAAGCTAGTTACTTGACAAGGTGCATAATGTAGAGAAGCCTGGGTGGTCTGAATCGACTGGAAAGGATGCAGACTGATAATGAGAAACCATTTGTTTGCGGGACCAGCGGCAAAGGCTTTTCTAAGCCAGCAAGTTTAAACAGACATGAAAGTGTGCATACTGGTGAGAAACCATTTGTCTGTGGGACCTGTGGTAAAGCCTTCGCTTCCCAAGGTTATCTACACGTGCACGAGAGGGTGCACACTGATGAGAAACCATTTGCTTGTGACACCTGTGGTAAAGCCTTTTCTCAGCGAAGATATCTTCAAGCACATTTCATCAGTGTGCACACTGACGAGAAACCATATTTTTGTGGGACCTGTGGTCAAGCCTTTGCTTCCAGAGGTTATCTACGCACGCACAAGAGGGTGCACACTGATGAGAAACCATTTGTTTGTGACACCTGTGGTAGAGCCTTTTCTCAGCGAAGTTATCTCCAAGCTCATTTCACGGTGCACTCTACAGAAAAACCGTTTGTGTGTGAGACCTGTGGTGAAGCCTTAGCCACTCAAGATAATCTACGGAGACATGAATTGGTCCATAGTCACGAGAGACCATTTGTTTGTGGGACCTGTGGTAAAGCATTTACTCAGCGAAGATATCTTCAATCACATATCAGGGTGCACTCTCTTGAGAAGCAGTTTGTTTGTGAGACTTGTGATAAAGCCTTTTCCCTGCGAAGTAGTCTAACCAATCATAAAATGTTGCACACTGATGAGAAATCATTTGTTTGTGGGACCTGTGGTAAAGCCTTCTCTCAGCAAAGAAAGCTTCAGTTGCATATCATGGTGCACACTGGGGAGAAACCATTCGTTTGTGTGACCTGTGGAATGTAGGCATGAGAAGGTGCATACGCTAGAGAAACCTTTTGTTTGTGAGACCTGTGGTAATGCCTTTTCCCAAGCAAGTAGTCTTTACAGACATGAAAAGATGCACACTGGTGAGAAACCATTTAGTTGTGAGACCTGTGGTAAAGCCTTTCCTTGTCAAAGTCACCTACTCGCACATGACAGGATCCATACTGGTGAGAAACCGTTTGATTGTGAGATCTGTGGTAAAGCCTTTGCTCAACGAGGAAGTCTAAACAGACACAAAAGTGTACACACTTGTTAGAAACCTTCTGCTTGTTTGACCTGTGGGGAAGCTTTTCTTAAACCCAAATCTTCCCAAATCCTCCAAAATTCTATGGCAAAAGTGTGTGGCTGATTTTGGAGGGCCAGACTTTGTGTTGTTTATGCTCAGCTGTGCATAAATTTAGGCCTACATTAAACTCAAAATTCTCCGCACATATATGTTTGTGAGGCCTGTGGTAAAAAAAACCCAACATTTTCTTGTTGACACATGTACTGTGCTGTACATGCATACTGGAGAGATACATTTTTGTTAATATTAGATCTGCAGTAATTAAGCGTATTCTAAGTAACGAAGATTCACTGTGAGACCATTTGTTTGTGAGATATATATGTGGTAAAGCTTTTCTTAAAAAAGAAACGCTCACTGGGGAGAAACCATTTGTTTGTGAGATCCCATGGTGATGCTGCAGTAGTGTTCGCTGTTCATAATGATTTAGATCATTCAGTCAAGGTTAACTGAAAAGCTTACACAGTAATTCCACGCGGTCTGGCCTTGCGATTATCCATTCAAGATTAGTCTCCAGCTTGGTCCAAAGATCACATTGAAAAGTCACAGTTTCACACCAGATTTTATGAGAATCTATGTAGGATTTGAGCAGGGGTAAGGATGAAGTAGCCCATGAGCGCCAGTCCTAGTGGATAGGTGCGCTTTATATATACATGTATATACCCACTTAAATTATTATTGCAGGGACTGAATACTAGACCGACATGTGCATAATAAATATGTAACTTTGTTATTTTGATGCAATGAGTTGTCAAACATACTTGCCTTGGCATGAATGCAAACTCTACCCGGTAATTATCTGGATGCAATTACTAGCCAGGATGTATCACACAAGAAGCGGGTTGCATTAAAATGGCCCAAGGATGATATATGCCCCCCCCCCCCAAAAAAAACGTTGGAATTCTGTTTGAGCAAATTAGATGTAGATAATTATCCACAACCTGCAGTGCATTTATCTTCATTCATGAAGCCCGCACTATGTACGAGATTTGAAGGTTTGCATGGTGAAGGGTAATAATAAGGTAAGTTAATGTTGCGGTAGCACCATGTGGCAAAATCTCTTTTGTGAGTATGTGTAGTTCTGAAAAGAACCGGAGGGTACTCAACGTTTCGGACGGTATACTCTGCCCATCGTAACCAGACTGAGGGATCCATCGGTGAAGTGGGGTCATAGTGCCTGGAAGCGATAGGGATGCAAACTGGGGATCGTGATGATGCAAGCGGTGAAGCGTGAGAAGGATGCAAACTGAGGGTGCTCGTGCAGGCCGAAGGGGATGCTGGAAGATCAATTAGGCGTGTCATTCTGATGGAAGGGAGCGAAGGGGAAGGTTGCCGAGGGTATAGGGGACCCATAGGCTGGTGACGTGAGTTGTCCTGGGATATAGGAGACCCATTGGACTGGGAGGTGAGGATGGGTTGCCAGATGTCGCTGTTGGAGAAACCGATGTCTTGGGGAACTGTATTGTGTTTGAAAATTTTGATGGTCTCTCTGATGCGGTGGGGGTACCAGCGTTCGATGCTGGTTGCAGTTGATCTGATGGTCTTCGGTGTGGGAATGTTTGACGATAGATGATTTCTCAAAGTCTCCCTTTCTGCCATAGGCTTTGTGTTCATCGAGTCTGGTGGGAAGGTCCCTGCCAGTCTCGCCGATGTACACTTTACCACATTGGCAAGGGATCTTGTACACTCCTGGCCTGCGCTCTTGGTCAGACTGGTCCTTGGAAGAAGGTTCCAACTTTGGTGGGGCCCCAACGTTTTCTACCTTTCCCCCCTTCTCTGCAAGACCTGTATAATAAAGCCAGGTGTTTGACATGCGGTGTAAAGACAAGCATAATACGCTGTTCACTTCAGATAGGGAGCTGACTCGGCTGAGGTGGGAACGGAGCGGTCTACCCCAACTGTTTTACTCCCTTTGCACTTGCTGAGTGCGCTGGCTGAGGAAATTCTTGACCCATTGGAGAGTTGTTTCACGTACATGTACACCATAGTGCTCAATCTTGTGCAGGAGAAATCTATGGGAAACCTTATCAAAAGTCTTTACTGAAGTCCAACAGTATCAAGTCAGTCTGCCTTTTCTCTTCTATTCCTTTAACCAGATTATCTATGGCTAGTCGCAAGAGCGTCTCTTTCTAAACCCGTGTTGTGCATTCGTGATGATCTTGTGGTCAGTCAGATGGTTGATGATAGAACTGTGAACCAAGTGTTCACACAGACAGCTTACACAGGATGGACGTGAGTGTAGGTCTATAGTTGGACGGTAGGATCGATTCCCTTTCTTGAATAGAGGGACTATCATGCTGGTATGGTACCTTGATCGAGGGAGGCCTGGAACAGGATACTGATGGCTGGAGCAATCAAGCTTCTGCGGTTTCTTTCAGCAATCTGGCAGGCACACATCAGGGCCAGAAGCCTTATGTGGGTTCAGGTTCCAGAGAAGTTTGATAATCCCAGAATTGCTGATTTTGATGTTGTTCGTTGAAGGGTGAGGGATGTGGCCAAGGTCTGGAAAAGGTGTTGCACCATCGATGGTAAATACGGCTACGCCACTGGTTGGTAGTGCAGATATTCTCTATGACCTGTCACTGGCATCCATGTATGACTGTTTGCTGCTAATTGGAGGGCGGTATAAGCACCAACACTGAGCCAATACTCTGCTTACCACCCAGTATTTTTTGCACCCACGAATTCAGCATCCGATGTGACCTCCAACTGGTGACTAATTATTAGGCTAGAGTGGCAACACCGAGCAACACAACTCCATATCCATCTTTACGGTCTCTCCTATATACGTTGTAGCCTGGTGGAAATATTTCCCCTTGGTTGATGTCAGGATTTAGCCATGTTTTACAACGAAAGATAACATCTGGTTTGACGGTATCTAATAAGGCTCCACAAATCTTCTTTCTTGCCAAATGAGCTTTGAAAATTAATTACAAATGCGCAGAAGTTGGCAGCTGTATTGGCCGCGCGCCCTGCACCATAATAGACACATCTCGATCGTTCCCTTGGGCCAAAAAAGTCTCCGGTTTCTGGTATGGAGCTTGCCCAAAAAGTGGTGCGGCGACGCGGCTTTTTTTTTTTTTTTACCTGTTTTTTTTGCTTCAAATGTCTGCTGATGACTGCAAATGGTGCCCGGCTAAACTTAGTGCAAATATATGGGAGTCCAGAGAGGCCACATAAAGCTTATTCTCGATCATAACCCCATCTAAAAACACGTTAAAATTGTGCAGCAGCAGGATTCCAGTCAAACCAGTGAGTTTGGCGGTTTTGAGAAATCATCTTTTTCTGAAGAAAAAAAACCCTTTTTCATTTTGCCGACGCGCATGGCGACGCGCGCGCATACCAGAAAGTCAGAAACCGGAGACTTATTTTTGTTGGCCTTATAGTGGACTTTGCGTTGCACACACGGCACACATTGGCAAGTGAGCTATACAACGTGCACGCTGAGCGCTGTCCGCCACGAGCACTCATACAATGTGTAGAGCTATTAAATTACAAGAGCGCTTTATACAACACCTGAATAAATCCCCGTCATCTGATTGGTGGATCGTCACTAGTTGATCACATGCCATTGAATTATTCGTACCAACGCGTGGCGCGCAGGCGCACAGTGCAATGGAAGGTCTATTGCACGGTGAATAGTTCGTTCGTACCCCCTGCCCTGCAAACAGGACGCTGGGATACTCTGATGATCTTCACAGAATCTTGTGAAGGAAATGGCCTATGACCTATGTATAAAGCATCTGGCTGCAGCTGTTCAAGACCGCAGTTAGACAATGTGCGCAAATGCTATCCGAAATGCTTCCTTTAAAAATGCGCACATTCCATACCGGATGTGATTTCTGTTTCATTGCGGCCGCATGACAACATTTTGAGCGCCGCATAATGCAATCCGACCGTTCGTGATTCGAAACGGAGCCTGACCAAGTGACTGGAATTGTCAATTTACAACACATGTAAGTTTTACAGAATGTCCTACATTATTTAGCCTTGTTCAATGCGGTCTCTCGGCTTTTTGTCGAAGGGAGATAATCGGGCCCTGCATCCACAATCAACGCGGCTACGTGCGTGTACCACCGACCCTTGTCCGTGCGTGTACCGTACCACCGACCCTTGTCCGTACGAACGGTTTGGTACTAACACAACCAGCAAGCACAAACACGTGAGTACGGACTGTACGCATGGTGTAATAAGGCAGTAAATGTAGGCCTACTATGTTCTGCGTGTGGGTGTCACTGATCTCTATATAAAGACTGGATAGCGGATATGCATACAACATTCACACAGTAGACTTTACATATTGACCAATTCGCCCCCGGTCTCACGAAGATGGCCGCGTATAATACGAACGTTCCACGCGTAAATACGCGCGCGTTGTATCAACAGTTGACGCGCATTTTTGTCACGTACACATATTATGATGTTCTAAAAGGAACACATTTCCGTAGTGATTATCTATACTACAATTCAAGGAATCTCTGTCTGTCTGTCCGTCTGTCTGTCTGTCTGTCTGTCCGCCGATTATCTCCAGAACCGGGCACCGTATGGAATTGAAAATCGGCGGGTGCATTGCTCCGGATAGCAGAATGTGCAGTGCCAAGTTTGAAGTGGTTTGGACCAGCGGTTGTCGAAAAAGCTGCAAAAAAGCAGCATTTTCTGAGGCAAACGCGGCAGTATGTAGCTTAGAACTCCGCGCACTGATGTTCTTTTCAATTGTTTACGTCATGTTAAAGCAAGAGCGCGCGTGCTCAATATGACGCAAACAATGCAAAAAGGACGGGCACGCGCACGTGCATTGTAGGGCGATACCATTGTCCAGTATGGGTGAATAGCACTGCGTACCATATGTTTCCGTACGTGATGACTGCACGGGCACATGCATTTTGCAGTCGATTGAACCACTATTGTAGGCGGTGGATTGAGCAACCTTACTCACGTAGGTGAGTAGCTGCACGGGCGTATTGGTGAATATCAGTGCCGGGGCCCTGCAAAAATGACGGGCATATTGTAGGGCTATAGCACTGCACACCATGTCTTCGTACGTACATATACGTGAGTGGCATGCACGGGCACATGCATTTTGTACTCAACTGAGCAACCATCACTGCACAGAATGTGCCGGGGGGGGGGGGGGGTTGACGACATTTTGTGAGTTTAACTTGCGAGTGTGCGTTCACACCGTTGAATAATGTGCGTTGTTTGCACGAGCTGCAGTTCTCAACTGCCCCTTCCGAACACGCATATTTTCGACTGGCCCTGCACTAGTCTATACTACAATTCAAGGAATCTCTGTCTGTCTGTCTGTCTGTCGGGCTGTCTGTCTGTCTGTCCGCCGATTATCTCCAGAACTGGGCACCGTATGGAGTTGAAAATCGGCGGGTGTACTGCTCGGGACAACAGAATGTGCAGTGTCGAGTTTGAAGTGGTTTGGACGAGCGGTTCTCGAAAAAGCTGCAAAAAAACCCAGTATTTTCTGAGGCAAACGCGCCAGAATATAGCCTAGAACTCCGCGCACTGCCGTTCTTTTTAATTGTTTACGTCATGTTTGAGCTAAAACGCGCGTGCTCAATGTGACGCAAACAATGCAAAAAAGACACGGGCACGCGCCATAACTCTATTGCACGCGCACGGGCATTGTAGGGCGATACTATATTGTCCAGTACCGTTTGTACGCCTACGTGGTGGCTGCACGGGCACATTATTTTTGCAGTCGACTGAGCCACCTTACTGCAGGACGATACCACTGTCCAGTGGGGGAGAGTAATATTTGCGCTATTTTTGCAGCCTTTTTGAGAAACACTCACACAAACAATTTCAAACCCGGCACAAACTTTGACGTAAGTTTGCGTTCAATCTGTTAAAACAACACCATTGAATCGCGTGCGTTGTTTGCACGAGCAGTTCTCAAAAACTCTGCAAGCATGCAACCAATACCTGTGGCTAAGCAATTTGCGCTTCCCAAACAAGCACATTTTAGACACAATACAGCACGGTTGTACGCCGTACGAGGGCGTGAGAGGCTGCACGGGTATACGCATTTTGTCGTCGACTGAGCAACAATTACTGTAGGCGACTGACTGAGCAACCTTTACTGTAGGACGATACCATAGTCCAGTATGGGTAAATATCAGTGCCAGGGGATGGCGACGTGTACAAAGTGCGCGTTTAACCTATAAATGTGCGTTCAACCTGTGAAAGCTAGCAACAATATCAGTGCCGGGGATGGCCTGGTGACATGTACAAAATGCGCTCAACCTATGAGTGTGAGTTTAACCTGTGAAAACAATACAATAGAATCGTGTGCATTGTTTGCATGATATGAGCATTTTGAAATTGCCCCTAACGAACAGGTGCATTTTTTGACGGGCCCTGCAAAAATGACGGGCACATTGTAGGGCGATAGCACTGCATGCACACCATGTCTTCGTACGTACATATACGTGAGTGGCATGCACGGCACATGCATTTTGTACTCAACTGAGCAACCATCATTGCACTGTATGTGCCAGGGCCCCCCCCCCCGGCACATACAGTGCAATGATGGTTGCTCAGTTGAGTACAAAATGCATGTGCCGTGCATGCCACTCACGTATATGTACGTACGAAGACATGGGGTGACGACATTTTGCGAGTTTAACTTGCGAGTGTGCGTTCACACCATGTCTCCGTATGTACATATACGTGAGTGGCATGCACGGGCACATGCATTTTGTAGTCAACTGAGCAACCATCACTGCACTGTATGTAGGCGGTCGACTGAGCAACTCTAATATAATATGGTATCGCCCTACAACTACGCCCTACAACTACGCCCTACAGTTGTTGGGCGGTACCATATTGTCCAGTAGGGTTAAATATCAGTGCCAGGGGGGTGACGACATTTTGTGCGTTTTAACTTGCGAGTGTGCGTTCACACCATTGCATAATGTGCGTTGTTACACGAGCTGCAGTTCTCAACTGCCCCTTCCGAACACGCACATTTTCGACTGGCCCTGCACTAGTCTTACTATAATTCCAGGAATCTCTGTCTGTCTGTCTGTCCGCCGATTATCTCCAGAACCGGGCACCGTATGAAGTTGAGAATCGGCGGGTGTATTTCTCGGGGCCACAGAATGTGCAGTGCCAAGTTTGAAGTTGTTTGGAACAGCGGTTCTCGGTTCTCGAAAAAGCTGCAAAAAAGCAGTATTTTCGGAGGCAAACGTGGCAGCTTAGAACATAACACCACGCACTGCCGTTCTTTTCAATTGTTTACGTCATGTATAGGCTAAAGCGCGCGCGCTCAATATGACACAAACAATGCACGGACACGCGCACGTGCAGTGGTGTAGGCCGACACATTGTCCAGTACGGGTGAATAGCACTGCATACCATGTTTTCGTATGTACACGGGCACATTATTTTTGCAGTCGACTGAGCGACCATTGTAGGTGGTCGAACTTCAAACTTGGCACAAACTTTGACCTAAGTGTGCGTTCAACCTGTGAAAACAACACCATTGAATCGCGTGCGTTGTTTGCACGAGCAGTTCTCCAAAACTCTGCAAGTATGCAACCTATACCAGCGGCAAAGCAATTTGCGCTTCCCGAACATGCACATTTTAGACGGGCACTGCACTAGTTATTTCAAAAACGCCGAAAAAGTGATTTGCGGCATTATAAAAGTAACCACTACGTTAGAAAAATTGTAGTAAACCTTGGTCAGTTGGTCAGTGGTGGTGGCCAAAATATAAGTCAAGTGAGCCGCGACGTTACAAAAGAAATCAAGCTGTCTATAAAGACGGCAACTTGTCCTTTGTAGATCACCAGCCGGTCTCACCAATATGGCGTCAAATTCGTACATTGTGCGGCTCTTTATTAGCTATCCAGTCTTTATATAGAGATCAGTGGTGTACGTACGTACGTGTGGGGGATATACGCGCCGCGGACTAGCTCATGCATGTACATGTACATGTACATGTACAGTACTGTGTGTGCATGGACGAGTACGTGTGTGATGTACATGTACGTGCGTACGTACATGTACAAGCATAGCCTTGCTGTATATATGGTACAAGGTACTTTCTCACTAGCAGCGCGCGTACGGGCATCGATATGTACATGTGCACGCAATTATGCCTTGCCAAGTTGATTAGGGATTTTCTTATCGGCGATTTTTTTTATCGGCGAATCGATAAGCCCAACGCCTTGGTCAAGGCTACACCGCAGCACAGTGTTCAATTTGCAATTTTTAAGGGCATTTTGGCGCCTTTTCGGTTTTCATGCTACCCAACTTTCACTCAGGAGATACCACACTTGAGTATACAGTGTTCAATACGTAGGGCAAAACCTAATTTGAAAGTTTCATTATAGTGTAAACCTGGTACACGGTTCATGGCCAAGAAGTAAGGCGAAGTAAAAAAAAAAAACATGTTTAGCGTCCCCGCCCGCTTCCTTTTTAGAGGCCGCCTCCTTTTTTTTTTTTTTTTTTTTTTTTTAAGACAAAAATTGATAAATTTTAACTATCTCTGACGACAAAAATCATATTTTTAGACTTTTATACCGTGTATAAAGCTGTGGAAATAGTCAATGAGTCCCAGTGGCGGCCATTTTGAAAAAAGCTGGTAACCATCTTGAAAAATAGCCCGGCCGCGTTGTCTTGAAAAATGTGTCGGGCGGCCATTTTGAAAAGAAAAAAAAAAAGAAAAAAGGGCCTCCTCCTTCCTTTTTGTCAAAGAGGCAGGACGCTAAACATGTTTTTTTTTTTATTTTGCCTAAACGCTATCAAGTAAACGCTTGAAACTATCGATATCCCGCGCTCCGTTCACAAGTACCCCCTCACCGGCCGGTAAAGTAAACAATATGGCCTACCGCGAAAAGAAGACAACGCAGCGGTCAGCACGAGCTAGAAAACATTGTTCAATGGTTGGGTGTTCCCATAATCGAGAGAATTGTCCAAGCGATGGGTTCTTCTGTTTCCCGAAGAAGTCGGAGAAGCGACTCCAGTTGTGGATAACTTTGTCGGGACGGTCTGATAAGCGCAGGTATGGTTTGGTCTAGACGACAGTCATGACAGTAACTGCATCCCAAATGTCAAAAAAGGAGAAGTGGTACGACACTCGACAGTAACATCCCAAATGTTAGACCCGTGAACGTGGCGTTGTATACAACGCCACGTTCTTGTTTCATTTCGAACCTGGCGAAATCGATCCGACATACATAATTCCGTATGGGTGTTGAGTACTCACCTAGAAATCTAAATTTGCCCGTCCGATTGTTTCGGCTGTGTAATTTCGACGAAATTTGCCCATCAGTAAAGACCCATACGAACGTGTAGAAATTAGATTTTAACCTGACCCTGACAAATAACCCCGGACGCGTCTGAGTCGCTTGGACAGATTGACGGCTGTTTCATGTCGCAACCCCGAAAAAAAAAAACCCGCAGACGATTGGCTGCTCGGCTCATCTCGTGTACAGCAGTGCGTGTGTGCACACACGTACACGGGGGCACGTGCGACCGCGTGCAGTACGGTGAGAGAGGAAAGGACTTGAAACCTGTCTAAAACGATGTCTGTTTTAGCTGCGACAGTAAACAGCCGTCGAATCATACGAAAATAAAACGCAATGCGCATGCGTCAGTTGGGAGAAAATGGCAGCTAGCAGTAGCGGACGGACTTCATGAACCGGGGCAGAATTTTCCTCAATTTTCGTCAAATGCAAGTTTTGACGTACAAATAGAATTTAAGATAGCTTCATATGTGAGTACTTATTACATGGGCAAAATAACGTCCAGTGTGTGTAACGGAGGGAGTCAGAGGGACACGTTCGCCAGGTTCGAAATGACATAAGAACGTGGCGTAGTTTACAACAAGCCACGTTCACGGGTCTACCCAAATGTTAGCTGGAGTTACCCAGCCCTTGGGTTGTCATTTAGGGCTGGAGTAGTCCGAGTAACTTGGACCCAACTTATCGCCTTTTTTAACATTTGGACATGGTCTGGCGATAGTAAGGTCCAAGCTAATACCGAGACCTAGACAACACAGTCCCAAAAACCAACATTTTCCAACAAAAAACATCAGATTTCACCTTCAAAACGGCCTCCAAATTACTAGATATGCCACCTGAGGTACAAGTAGACATCGATAATTAAGATGGTTGTACTGAAGTTTACTTACGATCCGGAAAAAAGTGAAATTTTCCGTTTAATTCTGAAGACCCCCTCTGCCTAGGTTGTCGTTGTGCTCACGTTCAAAACTGCATGATAATGGCGTCTGACCTTGACCTCATGCAAATGTCGTGACGGCGCGCTTGCGCATAATGCACTGCTTGCACGGCAGATTCCCCTGCGCCGCGCCGACGACTGTTTCCTGATGTAGAGTGCTGTGTAAGTTCGCGGTATGCCTAGGAGTCGCGCTGGCTAGCCAGGCGCATGGCTGGCGCTCTACATCAGGAAACAGTCGTTGGCGTGGCGCAGGGGAATCTGCCGTGCATGCAGTGCATTATGCGCAAGTGTGCCGTCCAGACATTTGCATGAGGTCGAGGTCAGACGCCATTATCATGCAGTTTTGAACGTGAGCACAACAACGACAACCTAGGCAGAGGGGGTCTTCGGAATTAATTAATTGAACGGAAAATTTCACTTTTTTTCCGGATCGTAAGTAAACTTAAGTACAACCATCTTAATCATCTATGTCTACTTGTACCTCAGGTGACATATCTAGTAATTTGGAGGCCGTTTTGAAGGTGAAATCTGATGTTTTTTGTTGGAAAATGTTGGTTTTTGGGACTGTGTTGTCTAGGTCTCGGTATTAGCTTGGACCTTACTATCGCCAGACCATGTCCAAATGTTAAAAAAGGCGATAAGTTGGGTCGAAGTTACTTGGACTAGGGCTGGAGGAAGTTTTTCACTTGAACCAGCAGCGTTGGCAGGTCCCCCCAAAAAATTCGAAAATGTGCAATTTTGTCCCTGTTACCAAACTAATTTCAACCGGAACTCACCCAAACCTTGCCTGGAATAACCATTACACAGGTCCTTGAACTTTGAAGTAAAAAAACAATCCACGATGAAGATTCAGCCTTCAATTGCAGTGAAAAAAGGAGGCAGAACCGACATTGCGACAACCGTGCGGTCACGGTGAGGACCGCAATTAGATTTGTGCACAAACAAACTTCGTGTACAATGAATGGCGGTTGATTACCATGCACTGCAGCGCGCTTACCAGTCGTTCTTGCCGGCTGCGCGGGCTGCGCTGGCGCATGACGTCACGCGGAAGCGTATTAAACCCGACGACTGTTTCATGCAATATGGTGAGATTTACCACTCGCATCACAGCTGCAGCGCTGGAACGGCAACCGAAGTAGGCCGGTTATCGTGCATTCATAGTGCAGTGTTATTTACGTCCATCTAAAAACAGGAACTATTAATTGTCCCTGTTTTTTTTTAAACTACATTGTAGCGTACTTTTAAGAGATAAAGTCATTATATGTCTCATTAACTAAAATGTTAACATGTTTATGTCAATTATTTTCCTTATAATAATACAGGAATGATGGTTCGCTGTGGAAACCAAACAGATACTCCAGACTCTGTGCCTGCCACTTCGAAGATGGGAAGAAGCATAACGAGCCAACACTGAAGACTGCGGCCGACTATTCTGAGCTGATAGCTGAACACAAGAGGGACGCCAGTGCACCATGTCCGTTGGCATCGGCAGATCACAATTACTCCAGGAGCTGTCAGCAAATAAAGAAGGCGGCTGCCAAAACGCACGTACACTTAGGAACTCAGGTCACTTTTCCTGAGGAGGATTCCTGTACGTGTGTTGGAGCGCATGCTCAAGTGTACGTCCACACGATGTTCTGTTGCAGGGATGGAGTAGATGTGGGCATACAGACATCATTCCACAGAGATCCTTGCAGTGACCACACGGAGACAAGAGACCAATGTGTTGGACCCGACGCCAGACCAGGGAAACCAGAGTGTACAGGGTTTCGTGGATGGGACGGGACGGAAGGAGCCAAGGACAGTCTCCAAGACATGACGGGCGTGCCGCCAAGTGTGTTTGACCTCCTGCTCTCCCTGCTGCCGCCAAGGTCAAAAGGGATGTGCTTGGAGAATTGTTTAATTTTGTTTCTTATGAAATTGCGATTTGGCTTGCCGTTTTCATTATTGGCAGTGATGTTCTCCGTGTCTAGAACAACAGCTTCAAGAACCTTCCAGGTTGTGCTTGAGAGCCTGTCCAAAGCCACACACGACTGGATTCTTTGGCCGTCGTCAGCAACAATCAGATCTATGCTACCCTCGTGTTTTTCTGCGTATCCCAATGCCCGGTGCATAATTGACTGTTTTGAATTTAAAACAGAGAGACCGCCAACCGTGAAAAGTCAGTTTTTAATGTATTCCAGTGACAAAGGGACATACACCTGCAAAGTTTTGGTCGGTATATCTCCACATGGTTTGATTTCTTTCTTGTCCCAAACATATTCTGGTCGAACAACGGACAGTCAAGTCATAATACAATCCGGATTTTTAGATGTACTTGAGCCAGGTGATGTTATCGTCGCAGACGAAGGTTTTCCAGAAATCCAGACAGAAATTGCTGGAAAACAGGCAATTGTTGTCATGCCACCATTTGCTGTTCCTCACAAAGACTTAAAGTCTGCTTATAGCATTTCTTCAGTAAGAGTCCATGTAGAGCGAGTCATTCAAAGACTTAGAAGTTATAGCATTCTCAATGGTACCTTTCCCAATGAGCTACTGCCACACGTAAATAATATTGTTCACATGTGTGCTGTGTTAGCAAACCTGCAAAGTCCTGTGACGAAAGATTGAGACATTGCTTTGTTGAATTAAGTCAATGCATACAGTTTATTGTACTCTGGAAAGCTACATTTGGTTGCAAAAATCAAGTATGTTTTAAGCCTTAAACGATTAACTTGTCCAAAAAAACAAAAAAAAAACGCACACAAAAACATACAACATGTAGGATTAAAACAACAACATGGATGACAATTTATTTAGACCATTCACATTTGTCAAATATTTTAACTAGAAAATGCTATGCAGGATAATGATTTCAGTATTATACAGTATTCTGTATACATGTACATATACAGTCGACTCTCGTTAGTACAAACTCTGTTTAATAATATAAAATTCTGGTTATAACCAACATTAGGCCTTGGGCCCACCTGTGCATTTATGTGCACAATGAATGGGACTGATGTTCCTCTTATAATACAAAATTCTGATATAACAAACAATTTGGTTAGGTCTGAACGAGTTTGTTACAACAAGACTCAACTGTATATTCAGCACAGCCCTACTTATTGCTGGAAGTAAACTAGTTTCTATTCTTGTTATTTTATCTTCAAGCAAACTTTAATCTTTGATTCTGATTGGTCGATCCATGGCAACAGCTGTGTGATTTTATTACCATATCGCACGGTCCATATCGCACTTCGCGTATTGCACTATTCCGAGATACATGTACAAGCAACATTCAAGCTACATGCGTTAAAAGTTTAATGTAAAGCGAGCTACATGTGGTTCCAACTGAAATGTGCATCAAGTTTGCTTGAAGATAAGCTAGTTATCACGCTCACGTTTGTGGAACACAGAAAATGTAGTGCCTCTGTGTCCCACATACCACTCAGCCTTCGGCCTCGTGGAACATGAATGTGGTACATCGATGCACTACATATTCCGTGTTCCATTCGCATTCGTGGGATAACTATAAAATGAATCTCTGAATTTGTAATAACACATTTATTTTCAGGCACTATACTCATAACCATTGAACCCATATTAGTGTATGGCAAAATAATTAATATAGGGATGCCTTCGATTACATCATGCATTTAAAAATTGGGTAGGTAGGTTTTTTTTTTTCTTTTTTCGCCAATTGTTTTTGTGCATGATCATATGGAGGCGTCTGCGTGTAGTCAAGGGTAAAAGGTAGAAATTGATGGTTTGGGTGTTTTTTCCCCTCATTTTCCCCATTAAAAACATCAGGGTAGGGGCTTTCAGAATAGGGTAGGTAGGGATACTGGAAGCATTTTTTAGCCTAAACACTCATTATTTTGCATAACATGTCACAGATACCGGTACATGAACATTACATGTACATTTGTGCTGGACATTTTGGGAGAAAGTGTACAAAATAAAAACTTTGTACCTTGAGGATTGATGCCTGGACAAACATAGGGTTGTATTGTACATTTACAGTGAAGGATTGTTTTGGAGACCATACCCAGAGAATACATGACTTGAGGCCTGTAACATACACTGCAGCCTTTGTATAATATGCATGAGACCGATTGTTAGACCGTTGTCCATTCTCATCAAATTTGAGATATGGGACGCTGCACTGTTTGGCTGGCTGCTCTACAACTTGTGCATCTCTACAGGAATATGGGCATTTTATCGCAATGAGTTTCACATCCCCGCTGTTTTGGATGACACCATCTGGCGAGGCACACAGCCATGGTTGAGATGGGTGAAGAAACACACCAACACGAGACACTCGCTGCCTTGAAATTTGTTCGTACTCCACCATGGCTCTGCTTTCCATTTGGATGCCATACTTTACGGATGCTATGTTCAATGTCTCTGACTTTATTTGACGCTCCACGAGAGTGTCTTTGTTTTTCCGGCGTACCTTGATGTCATGATATTTTGTGCTGGAGATCCTTATTTTCCGCACTTGATGCCATAGTTGACAGCCGCTTTGTCTGACTGTTCTCAGAGGCACTCCTTTGCTGCACTTGTAGTGGGGCTGATCAATGTGCTTGTCGTAGTACACTTTTGTCTTTATTTGTGAGCACATCATGATGAGTGTCAAGTTCTCTCTTGCCAAAGCAGTGTTTTAGGGAGGCTGACAATTAGGTTCACTGCATGAAGTTGAACTGTTGCCTTTCTGAAGAGATTATTGCATTATTAACAATTTCATCAATAAAGTATACATACATGTACCTACAAACTTGGTTAGAAATGATACTCTGATTGCTGAATTCCTCCTGTAAAGTTAAAGGGAAAATACAACATTTGCAAACATCAAAAAATAAAACTGCCAAATCATTTTGAAATACCTTGCTGGACTGTTAGTGAATGACAGTGTAAAGCATCCTGTAAAATCATGGCACCTGGTATACTGTCATTTTCAAGAAAAGTGGTATTTTTGTATCAATTTCCAACGCTGATCGGCCGACCAGCGTTGGAAAAAACTGGCTTTTTTTTTCAAATACTGGCCCCAGTTGACCATCGCACTTGTTTGCAATCGATTACACACCTATGAACGGGTACAAGCCAGCTAGACTGGTTCCCTGACCTTACAATTCCCCAATGTATGTAAACTGCTCTGTTTCTTCTTAAATGGAGTCAGGGAACCAGACTACAGGAAAATGATTGTTTTTCTTGGTTTTTATAGCATTTTCGAATCCAAAACCTCAAAAAAGTCAGTGTAACTATATTTGCTATATATTTCCAACCCCCCAATTCCATCCATTTCTGAAAATTACAGCAAAAGCAAATGATGTATATTCCCTTTAATGCAAAGGAACAGTTGATTGTGATACTCTGTCAAGCAGT
Source organism: Patiria miniata (assembly GCF_015706575.1). NCBI lineage: Eukaryota > Metazoa > Echinodermata > Asteroidea > Valvatida > Asterinidae > Patiria > Patiria miniata. Next base: position 13,600,006 of record NW_024037061.1, read on the forward strand.
GTACTGAAATCAGTTAATTGAGGAGTTCCAACAAGACAGATTTTTTGTGTGGAACGAACGTCGCAATCTGTACTCCTTTACCATATAAAATGCTTACTAGCTTTGATGGCAGATGCCACTTTTGGGTTTGAGTTGTTGACAAATCAAGTTCTCTGGAAGCATGGGCGTCGCCAGGATTTTTTTCTAGAGGGGGGAAAACATATTTTCCCCAAAAATTCTTGTATTTCTGAACAAATTCTCGATTTCTCAGTTTTAGACGGGGGCAGAGAAATTTTGCCCCCCCCCCCCCCCCACTCATTAAATTTACACCACTATGACTTCGCGCCTCTTTTTTCTTTTCATTTTTTCTCTTTTTTTTTCATCCTTTTTTTTTTTTTGGTTGGCTTTTCCAGGGGGGGGGGGGGGACCCTCGCGACGCCCATGTCTATCTAGAAGTATTGTTGATGTAGTGCACGAGAGCACATACGTGCTTTCATGTTCCAAGCAAGCCTGCGATATAGGTGCACGTAGCTTGTGTGACGTTTCTGGATGTCCTGTTGAGATATAAAATTAAAAGTAATGTTGACTAAATAAAAATGAAACAATCAATCAATAACGTATAGTGATTTAATGATAACATTTAATTCGGGGAAAGGAGATTTACCAGTTTAACCCTAACTCCCTACATGTAGGCCTTTTTGCTAGGATGTAGCCTCAATCCTGCAAAATCCATCCTCCAATTGGCCTCATGAAAAATAGCATAGCCTTAATCCTGCAAATTCCTCTATTTTTTTCTTGAATATGGTCCATGGAGGGGTTACCACTGCCTGAATCCTGCAAAATTATCCGGCTATGACTGTCAATAGGCTGAGGCAGAGGCAGTGACATCCTGAAGCAGTCCGGAAGCAGTGGCGTAGCCAGGAATTTTTCAGGGGGGGGGGGGCCTGGAACATTTCATGGGGGGCGTCGTGTAGATCAATGGTAATTTTTTTAGAAACTCAAAATCTCAGTGGGGGGGGGGGGGGGGCGACTGGGGGGCGACAAGGTTTCATGGGGTGGCAAATCATTTAGATTTTGAACCCCCATTTAAAATCTTTAAAAAAAAGTTTGAATTATTGACAGATCACAGGCCCATCCACTCACTTAGATCAAGTAGCAAACATCTTCTGAAGCTGGCCACAACATCAACATCATGGTGATAGAGCATTCTCTGCAGCTTCTCCCAAACTTTGGAATGAGCTTCCATTGTCTATTAGATGTGCCAAGTCGGTAGATGATTTTAAGAAATTACTTAAGACTCATCTTTTTAACTGTAATTGAACACAAGTCTGCATTTTATTCATGTTTTAGTTTTCATTTGAAGTGTTACATACATTTGTTTTTTGTCCATGCATTTACTAGGAATAACAGTGATTGGGGTTTTTAACCCTAACCACCCCAACTCCATCAAAATCCATCCCCATTTTTGGTGGATTTTGATGGAGTTGGTCCAGAAGGCCTGGCGTGACTAAATATTGATGGAGTATGATGGACTTGGGCCTAATGGCCTGAAGCAGTGCTAGGGGTATCCGATTGATTTTGCCTAGCTTCCTGTACTGCTATTGTGATAAAAGCCATGTGTAGCAAGTCCATGAATGTCAACCAGTGCGTCAGTGCTGGATTCCATTATGTCATGTACAGTTTTGTGTTGGACGCACAGTGATTGATGGATTTTGATGGACTTGGTCCAGTTCCAAGTAACAGGCGCTAGGGAGTTGGGGTTAATATACAAATGAAGTTTTTACAGTATTTTTAATGGTATTTTATCCATGTGCGGTACTGCGGTATTTAACAGTTCACAGTTTTTTTTACAGGTTTTAACGATTAATCATTCAGACAGCAGCTGGTCCAGCCAAAGTTTGTAATTAAGTTAGGTTTTGAAATTGGGATTATTTTAATTTTACTGTTTCTTGTTCTATTGTTAAGCGCTTTGAGGAATCTTTGATTCATATTGCGCTATATAAATGCTGTTTTATTATTATTATTATTATTATGTACTTACTGATAATAAAACCTCATGAGGATTTGAAATCCTCTGCTGTGGAATCACCTTTCCTTTAATCATTGTTTTGCCTTCTTTCACGAATTCTACTACATTGAAACGTGACTGGATTCCGATAGCAATTTCCCTTTCTTTATTTCATCCAGTCTATTATTGTAATGACAGTGTATTTGTAATGAATTTCTATGTCCAAACTATTTTGTTTATATTCTGTCACTTTTGTTTGTCAAAACATTAAGTTCCACCTAGTGTTAAATATTCAGCATGAATCCCTCCTATCTTGACTGATTCCCGCCTCAGTATTAGTATGAATCGAAGTGGGACCGCGACCAGTCTATTAAATCCCCTGGTGTTCGTGCGTCACACACAAGGATCAGTGAGCGTCAACCAGTGAAATGTATGTGTCCCGCCCACTGATCTCTATATAAAGACTGGATAGCGGATATCCATACAACATTCACACAGTAGACTTTGCATATTGACCAATTCGCCCCCGGTCTCACGAAGATGGCCGCGTATAATACGAATGTTCTACGCGTAAATACACGCGCGTTGTATCAACAGCTTACGTGCGTTTTGGTCATGTACACATATTATGATGTTCTAAAAGGGACACATGTCCGTAGTGATTATTATTTCAAAAACGTCGAATAAGTGATTTGCGGCATTTTAAAAAGTAACCACGACGTTAGAAAAATTGTAGTAAACCTTGGTCAGTGGGGGTGGTAAAAATATAAGTCAAGTGAACCTTGACGTTACAAAAGAAATCATGCTGTCTATAAAGACGGCAACTTGTCCTTTGTAGATCACCAGCCGGTCTCACCAATATGGCGTCAAATTCATTCATTGTGCGGCTCATTATTAGCTATCCAGTCTTTATATAGAGATCAGTGGTCCCGCCCATGGGACGTGGTTGTAAGGTAAAAGGGCACCCTCTTTAGTTAAAGTACTCATGGCAAAATTACATTCATTTGCCCCTTTTAAATATAATTTACAGGCATGCAACTTTTCCTCGGATCAGCTGATTTCCTCTTTTTTCCCTTCCAATGTGTGCCATTGAAAATAGAAAAACACTACAAAGTCTTGGAAAGATTTCAATTTCCTTTTTTTGTGTGACTTCCCAGTTGCATGCCTAAATTTATAATTGTAGATGTTTCCAATCTTAATTTTGACACAGTTGAAGCGACAAAATTCATTATATTTTGACAACCGAATACATCAAACTTTATTGAACACATCTTAAGGATTAATTCATAGAGGCTGAAATAAATGAATACTTATTGACAGAACTCATTTGTTGGGGGGAAAAACACCCATATTTAGGCCTCCCCCCCCCCCAAAAAAAAGTCTCCGGTTTCTGGTATGGAGCTTGCCCAAAAAGTGGTGCGGCGATGCGGGTTTTTTTTTTTTTTTTTACCTGTTTTTTTTTTTGCTTCAAATGTCGGCTGATGACTGCAAATGGTGCCCGACTAAACTTAGTGCAAATATTATGGGAGACCAGAGAGGCCACATAAAGCTTATTCTCGATCATAACCCATCTAAAAACACGTTAAAATTGTGCAGCAGCAGGATTCCAGTCAAACCAGTGAGTTTGGCGGTTTTGAGACATCATCTTTCATTGAAAAAAAAACTTTTTCATTTTGCTGACGCGCATGGCTACGGCGACGCGCGCATACCAGAAACCGGAGACTTTTTTTTTTGGCCTTATACACACATGTACATTTTGTTGGACAAAATTCTCCTAGCAACGATCAGCATAAAGATAAGAACATGTAAGCAGCAGTCTATACAAAGCACAAATGTATTCAGTATTCAGTTAATTATTGACAGGACTAATTACTTTTCAAAACTTCTTGGATTATTCTGCAACCTCCTTGTGATACTTCTTCAGTATATGGAGTAGGCTCGTGATTTTATCCAATAATAACAATACCAGAGTTTGCATTCTCTGCAAGGCAAGCATGTTCATGACGGCCCATTACATCACAATTGGGTCATTCTATGAATTTGGGGTCCACTTTTTTCCCGTCCCTGTTACTCTGACATCTATGATTGTATAATTCTGATGCACTCCTTAATGAAGTCATCCTCCAAGAGTGATTGTGAATAGCAAACTACCTACCCAACAAATAAACAATCATTTGATGTCATTCTTAATGATGCTTGAATGGTAAATTTACAAAGTACTTAGGTAACAGGGACGGGAAAAATGTCACACTTTGGACCCCAAATTTATAGAATGACCCAATTACCAAGTACAAGCAGTATAATGTACATGTCAGTGTTGTATCTGAGTCCAAGCTAGTCCACAAGCATGACAAGATCACAAGTCTTTCAGTCTCAATGCATAGCTATTCAAAAGAACTGTTTCAAAACCATTCTTTTGTCATTGTCATTCAGATACTTGTGAAAGGACTTGCGATGGACTCGAATACAACACTGTATGTTATTGTACACACAATCAGACATGCATTTAAACAATCCCAAAATTGCCACAGAATTTGCCACATGCCTCTGAGGCCAAAAAAAAAAATTCTCCAGTTTCTGGTATGGAGCTTGTCCAAAAAGTGTTGCGGCGACGCGGCTTTTTTTTTTTTTTACCCGACTTTTTTGCTTCAAATTTGCTTCAAATGTCGGCTGATGACTGCAAATGGTGCCCGACTAAACTTAGTGCAAATATATGGGAGTCCAGAGAGGCCACATAAAGCTTATTCTCGATCATAACCCCATCTAAAAACACGTTGAAATTGCGCAGCAGCAGAATTCCAGTCAAACCAGTGAGTTTGGCGGTTTTGAGACATCATCTTTCATTGAAAAAAAAACTTTTTCATTTTGCCGACGCGCATGGCTACGGCGACGCGCGCGCATACCAGAAACCGGAGACTTTTTTTTTTGGCCTTTAAGATATTTTTTTTTGCCAGCACAGATAACTTGCCAGCAATGACCCTCCACTGTTTTTTTTTTTAGATTATTTTAATCAAGAAAAGATTTACCAAAAGCAAATGGTTTCTGTAATCAGTGTGCCTTTAGTTTGTGTCTGCTTTTAATAGACTTCCAAGCTGAGCAAAGGTTTCACCACAGATCCCACAATTGTATGCACGCTGTAATGTGCAGGTACATGACTACATGTAGATTTACACCTGGACAAGGAAAATCTTTACCAATGGTTACACCGGCAATTTTTTTTCTCTCATCTGTCCAGACTCCTTCAGACTCTCATATCGGAGTTGCTTACTTTGACAATCAAAGCATTACCAAAGGTCTCATAAGCAAATGGTTTGTCCTAAGCGCGTCTTTTCATGTCCAGTAACTTAAACTACTTGCCTAAGGAAAGGTTTTACCACCAGTGTCTCAACTAAGGGTTTTTTTCCACAGCAATGACCCTTCTGTTTCTGCAGAATGCCTTTCTCATGAAAAGCTTTACCAAACAAAAACGAATGGTTTCTAACAACTGCACATCATGTCTGTTTAGTCTTTCTCGCTCAGAATATGCTTTACCACAGCTGTCACAAACAAATCTCTCCAGTATGCACCCTCTATGTGCACATAGACGATGTAAACTAGAAAAGGTGCCCATCTTTTCCTGTCTGTTTCAATTTCGATGCTGACCACCTATAGGTCTCATCAGAGCCAGTGTTTCTTAACAGCATGTATCCTTCTATGTTGTTTAAGATTACTTTTTTCAAGAAAATCTTTACCACAGGTTTCACAAACAAATCGTTTCTTGCCAGTGTGCGCCACTTTGTGTCTGTTTAGAGAACCTCGCTGAGAGTAGCCTTTACCACAGGTTTCACAAACAAATGGTGCTTCAACAGTGTGGACCGCGTCATGTTTGTTTGGAACATTTTGATGCGAGAAGCGTTTACTACAGGTCTCACAAGCAAATGGTCTACCTCCAGCAAGACACCTCCCATCTACAAGTAGATTGCCTAGAATAGATAAGGCTTTACCACAGGTCCCACAAACAAATGGCTTCCCTCCAATGTGCACCATTTTACATGTATGTCTGTTTAGGGCACTTTGATGAGGGAAGCCTTTACCACAGGTCTCACAAACAAATGGTTTCTCTTTAGTATGTGCCATATCAGGCGTGTGTAGAATACCTTGAGTACTACATGCTTTACCACTGGTCTCACAAACAACTAGTTCCTCCTTAGTGTGTGTCTTTTCATGTTTGTACAGAGTACCTCGCTGAGAAAAGGCTTTACCACAGTTTTCACAAACAAATGGTTTTTCACCAGTGTGGACCCTCTGGTGCTCAATGACATGATGACTTTCGAAAAAAGATTGACCACAGGTTTCACAAACAAATTGTTTCGCTCCAGTATGCCTTCTCTCATGTCTGTTAAGCTTTCTTTTAGTGCAAAAGGCTTCACCACAGGTCTCGCAAACAAATGGTTTCTCACCAGTATGTGTTCTCTCATGTACGTATAGATTACCCACAGTAGAAAAGGCTTTACCACAGGTCCCACAAACAAATGGCTTCTCTCCAGTGTGCATCCTGTTATGTCTGTTTAGGGCACTCTGATGAGGGAAGCCTTTACCACAGGTCTCACAAACAAATGGTTTCCCGCTAAAGTGTACCCTGTCATGTCTAATTAGCTCATTTAGTTGTGAGAAGGCTTCACCACACATCTCACAAACAAATGGTTTTTCTTCAGTATGTGCCCTATCAGGCGTGTTTAGAATACCTTGATTACTACATGCTTTACCACTGGTCTCACAAGCAACTAGTTCCTCCTTAGTGTGAGCCCTCTCATGTCTGTTTAGACTACCTCTCTGAGAAAAGGCTTTACCACAGGTCCCACAAACAAATGGCTTCTCTCCAGTGTGCATTCTGTTATGTCTGTTTAGGTGACTCTGTTGAAGGAAGCCTTTACCACAGGTCTCACAAACAAACGGTTTCTCTTCAGTATGTGCCCTATCAGGCGTGTTTAGAATACCTTGATTACTACATGCTTTTCCACTGGTCTCACCAGCAACTTGTTCCTCCTTAGTGTGTGCCCTCTCATGTCTGTTTAGACTACCTCGCTGAGAAAAGGCTTTACCACAGGTCCCACAAACAAATGGCTTCCTGCTAAAGTGTACCCTGTCGTGTCTAATTAGCTCATTTAGTTGTAAGAAGCCTTCACCACACATCTCACAAACAAATGGTTTTTCTTCAGTATGTTCCCTATCAGGCGTGTTTAGAATACCTTGATTACTACATGCTTTACCACTGGTCTCACAAGCAACTAGTTCCTCATTAGTGTGTATCCTCTCATGTCTGTTTAGACTACCTCTCCGAGAAAAGGCTTTACCACAGGTCCCACAAACAAATGGCTTCTCTCCAGTGTGAATCCTGTTATGTCTGTTTAGGTGACTCTTTTGAAGGAAGCCTTTACCACAGGTCTCACAAACAAACGGTTTCTCTTCAGTATGTGCCCTATCAGGCGTGTTTAGAATACCTTGACTACTACATGCTTTACCACTGGTCTCACCAGCAACTAGTTCCTCCTTAGTGTGTGCCCTCTCATGTCTGTTTAGACTACCTCGCTGAGAAAAGGCTTTACCACAGATTTCACAAACAAATGGTTTCTCACCAGTGTGGACCCTCTGGTGCTCAATGGCACGATAACTACAAGAAAAAGATCGATCACAGGTCTCACAAACAAATGGTTTATCACCAGTGCGGGCACTGTCATGTCTGTTAAGCTTTCCTTTGGCAGAAAAAGCTTTACCACTGGTTTCACAAACAAATGGCTTCTCACCAGTATGCGCTCTTTCATGTCCGTTCAGGACACTCTGGCATGGGAAGCCTTTACCACAGATCTCACAAATGAATGGTTTCTCCATAGTATGCACCCTGTTATGTGTGTTACGTTTTCCTTGCTTGGAAAAGGTTCTACGAAACTTCTCACAAACCGATGGTTTCTTTCTTGAGTGCATCCTTTTATATCTGTTTGGAAGAAGATACTGATCAAAGGTCTCACAACCAAAGTGTTTCTCACCAGCATGGATCGATCTTCTATGTTTCTTTAGATTAATTTTGTTGACAAAAAGTCTACCACAGGTGTCACAAACAAATGGTTTCTTGCCAGTGTGCATCATTCTGTGTCTGTTTAGAGTATCTTGCTGTAAAAAGGCTTTACCACAGTTTTCACAAACAAATGGCTTCTCACCAGTGTGGACCCTGTCATGTATGTTTAGGTCACTCAGGCATCGGAAGCCTTGACCGCAGGTCTCGCAAACAATTGGTTTCTCTTGAGGATGACCCCTCTCATGTACACGTAGATTACCTTGAGTAGAAAAGGCTTTACCACAGGCTCCACAAACAAATGGTTTCTCTCCAGTATGCGTCCTGTTATGTCTGCTTACTTTTCCTTGCTTTGAAACGGTTTCATCACAGGTCTCAGAAACAGAAGGTTTGTCTCCTGTATACAACTTGTCATGTGTGTGTAAATTATGCCGACTATAAAAAGCTTCATCACTGGTCTCTCCAGATCGCATCTTTTTATGTCTGTTTGGAATTTGATGTTGATTACAGGTCTCAAAACCAAAATGTTTCTCACCAGCATGGACCCTCCTATGTTTTTCTAGATTACCTTTTGCAAGAAAAGCTTTACTAAAGGTCTTACGGACAACTGGTTTCTTACCAGTGTGCATCAGTTTGTGTGTGTATAGAGTACTTTGCAGAGAAAAGGCTTTACCACAAGTTTCACAACCAAAGAGTTTCTCCCCTCTGTGGACCCTGTCATGTCTGTTTAGGTTTCCTCTATCAGGAAAGGCTTTACCACAGGTCTCACAAACAAATGGTTTCTCGCCAGAGTGTATCCTGTTATGTCTGTTTAGGTCATACTGATGTAAGAAGCCTTTACCACATGTCTCACAAACAAATGGTTTCTCTCCAGTATGCAACTTGTTATGGCTGTTTAGTGTTGTTGACCTGGAAAAGGCTTTACCACAGGTCTCACAAACAAATGGTTTCTCGCCAGTATGCACCCTGTCGTGACTGTTTAGTTTTCCTTGCTCAGAAAAGGCTTTACCACAGGTCTCACAAACAAATGGTTTCTCACCAGTGTGCATCCTGTTATGTCTGTTTAGGACATATCGATTTAGGAAGCCTTTACCACAGGTCTCACAAACAAATGGTTTCTCTCCAGTATGCACCCTGTAATGGCTTTCTAGTTTTCCTTGCTCAGAAAAAGCTTTACCACAGGTCCCACAAACAAATGATTTCTCACCAGTGTGTATCCTGTTATGTCTGTTTAGGTCACATTGATGTAAGAATCCTTTACCACATGTCTCACAAACAAATGATATATCTCCAGTATGCACCCTGTTATGGCTTTTTAGTTGTCTTTGCTTGGAAAAGGGCTTACCACAGGTCTCACAAACAAATTGTCTCTCACCAGAGTGGATCATGTTATGTCTGTTTAGGTCACCTCGATATAGGAAGCCTTTACCACAGGTCTCACAAACAAATGGTTTCTCACCAGACATGCCAGGGTGGATCATGTTATGTCTGTTTAGGTCACATCTTTGTAAGAAGCCTTTACCACAGGTCTCACAAACAAATGGTTTCTCTCCAGTATGCACCCTCCTGTTATGTCTTTTTAGTGTTCCTTGCTTAGAAAAGGCTTCACCACAGGTCTCACAAACAAACAGTTTCTTACCAGTATGCACCCATTTATGGCTTTTTAGTTTTCCTTGCTTGGAAAAGGCTTTACCACAGGTCTCACAAGCAAATGGTTTCTCACCAGAGTGGATCATGTTATGTCTGTTTAGGTCACATCGATATAGGAAGCCTTTACCACAGGTCTCACAAACAAATGGTTTCTCACCAGTGTGCATCCTGTAATTATGTCTGTTTAGGTCATGTTGATTTAGGAAGCCTTTACCACAGGTCTCACAAATGAATGATTTCACGCCAGCATGCACCTTATTATGTCGTTTTAGTTTGCTTTGCTCAAGAAAGGCTTTACCACAGGTCTCACAAACAAATGGTTTCTTATCATTATGCATCATTTTCTATCTGATTAGACTACCTCGCACAGAAATAGCTGTATCACAGATCAAGTGCAGCCTTATGTTCAATTTCTTCAAGATAATTTCAGTGAATAAAGGGTTTACCACAGGTCTCACAAGTAAATGATTTTTTAACAATTAACATTCACTTCTGTTTAGACAGCATGCAAAAGGCTACACCACAGGTACCAGAAGTTATCACAGGTTCCTCACCTGTGTGGACACTCATTAAAGATGACAACTGAATTGAGCTTAAGACTTAATTGACAATTTATTTACAGTGAAATCCCACAATCGCTTTCACTTGTGTGTCCATTTTGCAATTCTCTGATCTGGATGGCTGACAGCAGATCCAATAAGTACCTTGCATCCCAACTGTCTGTCTTTTACAGCATGTGCCGCAGATTATGAGAGCATCGATCACGTTGGCTATACAGACTGTGTTGGTCTTCCTGAGGTCTTGTCTGGGGTTGATTGGATCTGATTCACCAAGTTCCACAGAGGAAGGCACTTGCTAGTCGGTGTTGACACAGAGCAGGAAATCTAAATAGGTTCTGGGGAACAATACAAAACATAAATTAATTGAATCCACAAACTACAAAGTAATGTATTACTACAGTGTAGCGAAAAAGCCTTTCATCTACACACCAATGTTTCCCTGTTTTGTGATAATTGGTTATCGGTGAACAGGTTTTGAGATCATTCTGTCAGTGCAGTGTGAAGGGGGGGGGGGGAGGGGAGGCAAGGTATGAGGGGGGGGGGGGGCCACTGTGGGGGGGGGGGGGGTGGGGGGGTGGGCTGGCTGAACCTCTTTGGATGCTAGAGGGTGTTCTTTTTTCATGACGCCGTACAGTTATAGGAAAGTCAATTTTATTTTTCTGTGGAGGCCACCTAGGAGGGACACCCAGAATTTGTTGGGTTGGGGTTGGGGGTGTGGGGGGGGGGGCAAACACCCCTCCTTGGCTACCCCATAGGCCCCCTTGGATGCAGTTTCACAAGGAAATCTTCACCTAATAATGGAGGTTTTGCATTACAAATGAGAGTTCTGACAAGGTTGATTGGCTTTTTCTCACATGTTACATGTACAATGACAAATTGAAACTTTGGAATGTAGGAGGCCGGGAAGAAAATTACAGGGTTTAAAGGCTAAGATCCTGCTTTCATCTCCAAGCAAATATGCATCGGAGTTGGAGAGGACTGCATGCATTTTGAAATGGTACAAGGGGGGGGGGGGTTGTGTTATTGGTTTAGTCAATGGGCGATAGATTACTGGAGAGCACTCCCATCATCCCATGTAAAGTAATCATCATGCTAGTGCATGTCATAAGACTAGAGAATCACGACATTGGCTGGATGTTACCTTCTTGAGGTCTTCTTGATCGATTCAGAATCATCTTATTCCAGACAGAACGGGACTTGGTTGTCAGGGTTGCTACCTGGAAAATGCATTAAAACACCCAAAATAATTATGGTGCGCAAACGAATGAACATTTAATCCCGAAACTAATCCATCTATTTGGAGACATGCAAAGTTAACATTTACTCCTGAATTAATTCAATTCCTATTATCTTCCAGCAAACTTGAATCCTCGATCCTGATTGGTCGATCCATAGCAACAAGCCGTGCTACATATAACCATACCGCTCGGCCATGGTTCATACCGCACTCCGCGTATTGCGCTATTCTAAGCCTACGTGACGCAATTAGTGCTGCACAATTCACTGTGAATTCAAAAGTTGCGCGTACATGTAGGTTACACAGCATGCGTGTTCCAACTTTACTGTGCGTCAAGTTTGCATGAAGATAAATTCGTTATCGCGCTCCCGCTCGTGGAACACGGAAAATGTAGTGCGTTTGTGTCCCACATACTGGCCTCGTGGTATGTGGGACACAGACGCACTACATTATTCCGTGTTCCACTCGCGCTCGCAAGATAACTAATAATAATCATCTCTATATTATAGATGGATGAAGATTTCTACATGTACATACCTGGAAGAAAAGAGAAATTTTACTTTCAGTTTGGGAAACTGATCCTCGTCGTGCTGGCATGGCTGGAGGCCGCCATCTTGCATTTGAGATGGCGGCAGGTGAAAGTTGCAGGTGAAATTTCTCTTTTCTTCCCTAAGGTATGTAAACCTTACCATTACCATTTGTATATATCAATTCACACTGAAGCCTACAGGGGTGCACAAGGCAGTTAAAGGACTGTTTAGGGGGTGAAATTAGCCCAAGAACACACCCGATGACTGTTTGTGGGCCAACTTTACGGGCGTTCTACGTGCAGCTGTGATGCGAGTGACAAGCCTCTTAGTAACGTAAGTGCAGTATTGTACATCAAACAGTCGTTGGGTGTGCGCTTCAGCGCGAGCATGCCGCAGGACCAGTTGGCAAGGTTGACTGGTGCGCATGCACTGAGCATGGTTATTGGCACCACATGTTGTGTCAGTGTCAGGGTGAAAGTGTTAGCAGAAAATTTGACAGAAATTTTCGAAAAAATAAAGTTTTTGAAAAAAGTTTGACAGAATCTTCAGCAGAACAAATTTTTTTTTAGCAGATTTCTAGCAGAATTAAAAATTGGTGGTTTGTCAGGAAAAATATGACCGATTTGAAAAATACGGCTGATTTGTTTTGTAAAAAGTTCAAAATGTGGTTGCATGACGTGTATTTGTGCACAGTAAGACCCCAAAAAAATAATGATCGGTCTCTGGTCAGACCGAAGCTCCGGAATTGATGCGGTGACACAGTTTTTTTTGGGGGGGGGGGGGGGTTGGGGGGTTGGTGGGTTCCCCCCCCCCCCAAGCTTGAATTGTACAGACATGGTGGGTACTATTTTGCTTTTTTTTTGTCTTATTATACATTGGTGTCCTCCCTAATTTGCCTCGGTGCCCTTGATCATTTGCCTTGGTGCAATTTCCCCATTCCTTGGTGCTCCTTGGTACAAAAGTTTGAGGAGGTGCAGCGATAGAGGGCGCTGTTGTGGCTTCCGTGTTAATTTGAAGACAAAAAAATAAGTTGACACGCATGGTTAAAATCGACATGCGCGCTGACCAGAGACCGAGTACTTTTTTGGGGGGGGGGCCTTAAGTCTGAAAGTACTTGGCAAAAATGTTGCAACCTGACGCCACTTCCGCGATGTACAAAGTCTATGGAGAGTCAAAAAAATTATTTCCTCACAAAATTGGAAATGGTACAACTATAGAATACAGGGCCACTCCATTCCGTCTTGGATGCATCCACACATCCAAGACGGAATGAGTGGGTACGTTGGGGTAGGTTTTAGACAGGGAAATCAAGTAGTGGGTCGTAGGGTAAACACAGTACAACTTGGTAAAATAAAGCGCCCTCTATTATTGATGACTTCATGCCCATCCACCCCGCATTCGTGCATCGGCGCATCCACGGCATCCCAAGCCGTCTTACTAGATACCTGTAACTGTATACATAGTTTAAGTTTGATAGTGGATATTTTGCCGGAGGTAATGACGGCAAACTAACGTTTACTAAAGGTTTGCCGGCGGAAATCCATATCAACAGAGGGCGCTGTACTCTTTAAGATAGGGCTGAATTATAAGATGTATTAAATTCCCACCAAAAGTTGTGTAGCACGTTTGGTGTAGTGGTTAAGCAAAGGCTCTAGTAAGCGGGATGACTCGGGTTCGATTCCGACCGCACCACATTTAAAAAAAAAAATTCTCATCCCCAAATAAATAAGAATATTCTTCTTTTATTATTTTAACATGTCTCAAACATTTTTTTGCAGAGTATTACATTTTCTTTTTCAGATTTGTGGCTCTGGAGGTTTTTTTTTAAAAGGGAAATAAAGTCCGAAATTATAAAATGGTCTGAATCCCATCTTGTGAATACGAGGTTACAACGATAATTTTGGCATGGAGCCAGACTAAAATTTGTCACCGGAAAATGTTTAAGTACAAAAAAACAGTAACTGCGCATGTCCGGCAAACTAACGTTTACTAAAGGCAAAATATACACTGCCTTTAAGTTTACTTGTCAATAATTCACTCTCTACAGGGCCCTCTATTGATCATGGTATTGATCACAATTTACTTCATGCCCATTCACTCTTTATACCGCCCTCTATTTTTAAAAAAATATCTATATGCTCATCTATGGTTCATACCCGTACATTGCTTTGTTCTCAAAAGAGTGCCATTTTACTCAACGACCCCACTCCTAACATCGCATCCAACTACAAAATAAAATCTTTCCCGGCGTGGCCCTGCATTCTATAGTTACCCCACAGTTGCAGTTCCAGACATGCCCAGATTTCAATATCATCATTTTTGCAATGAATGACTTTCATTGAGATGGTACATGAAGAAAAAAAGTGGCATCAGGTTGCAACATTTTTTCCAAGTACTTTAAACCATTGCAAGCCAAGCTAGACATGTTCAATTGTTTTTTAAATATTTGGTGATTTAATTTGTTTAATTAAAGGAAATGTTATGATTTGGTTTTTGTTTAAGAAAATTTTACAGCATTTGCATGTGGCAATGTGTGATAAGAGTTTACAATGTATTTCATGTGTATTTCGTGTAATTCTAGGTGATTTAACAGATTTTTGGGAAAGAATGTTGTAACGTGACGCCACTTTTTTCTTCATATTTCATCTCAAAACTCATTGCAGGAAATTGCAAAAATGATGATGAAGACATGAATCTGGAACTGAGAAATATTTCCAATTAGGATAGGAATAGTCCCATTAACCATGTTAACCATGTTAACTGGGGCGTTAGAACTCCTTTTTTTGACATTTGGGATGTCGGTCTAGTCTGTCAATACTTTTACGAGAGACCAACATCCCACGGCCATAGGCCTATGTCAAAAAGGAGTTCTAGCGCCCCAGATAGTGGGACTATAGGAAGCACTTTAGTAACTTAATTAACTTAGAAAATTTTCTTCACTCTCCGTAGTCTAGACTGTGTACAACGCCACGTTCACGAGTCTGATCTGTGGCCATGGACCGGTGCAGAGTGCTGGTTAATGCATGGAGAAATATAGCCCCATAAATGTGGCCTATTTACTGGACTGCCTCCGTAAACATAGGCCACACATCCACATGTACAAAAATCGTGTCGACGGAGCCAAATTTTGATTTTCACATTTATGCTTAGTTTGTAGGGTTTTTTTGCTTTAGAAGCATAATCACCCTCTTTATAGGCTAATCAGAAAGTGCTGCCTTTTTCAGATGTCTAATTTTTGTGAAATTTCATGTTGAAATTTTGATACGCAAACGTGTAAAAATGAATCTGGAAATTTCACGAAAAATATACATCTGAAAAAGGCAGCACTTTCTGATTAGCCTATAAAGAGGGTGAGTATGCTTCTAAAGCAAAAAAACCCTACAAACTAATCCTAAATGTGAAAATCAAAATTTGGCTCCGTCGACACGAGTTTTGTACATGTGGATGTGTGGCCTATGTTTACGGAGGCAGTCCAGTAAATAGGCCACATTTATGGGGCTAGGAGAAATATAACACATGATACGGTGCCCGGCAGAAAATTCTCAATTTTTTACGGACCTCCAAACTCTCCTGTCACAAAATGTTCAGCCTCATTATTTCACAAGTATTACCTTGATATGGATAGGTACCTCTAAGGTGGGTTGAAAATTCTTAAATGTCAACAAAAATGTGAAATTTAGAATCCAGAACTTCATTCGTCACCGGCCTAAATCTCTGACGTGGGTCCGGTCCATCACCGTTCTCGTACTCGAGTACTAGTCGTAGTTTGCCGTCGACTGATGAGGGCGCTCCAATTCTCTTTCAATTCTAGAGTTTAGAGCGTATGCTTTCGTGAACAATCGGAAGGAGACTGTTCCTTATAAAACACATTCCTTGCTCTATGGTCCGATTTAAACCTAAATTTACAAGAGAACAAGACCTCTGTAGGTAATGAGTTAAACTTTTTTTGCAGCTGTAACGTATGTAAGCATGATTATATGATTATAAAGTGACAAAATAATTCCAATCTTAATTTGATTTTCTGCCCAATACTGAATAGCGTTGTCATGGAGGGTGGACAAGTCGACCGTTGAGACAACTCGACTCGGGACAAGTCGACCGTTGAGACAACTCGACCGTTGAGACAACTCGACCGTGTGTGCGATAAATGGAAAGACTAGTCGACCGTTGAGACAAGTCGCCCGTTGAGACAAGTCGCCTCGCATTTGGGGCCTAGTTTTGGGGATAGTACCGGGAATTTTGACGGCGGCTGATCGCCGTTTGGGAGTTTTTTTGTTGCATATAATAACAGAGCCCATATAGCGCAGCGTGATTGTCCGTGCACATCGTTCATTTTTTCCGGGCCTGTGCGCGCATCCCCGGTCAACGTGGCCGTACAGTGCACGGTGGCATCGTTTTTGCGGCCGGGCCTGTGTGCCCATTTGCCGGTCAACTTGTCCGTACCGTGCACGGTGACATTGTTTTTGCCAGCCCTGTGCGCCCACTTATCCCATCCCCGGTCGGTCAACATGGCCATACCGTGCACGGTGACATCGTTTGTGCCGGGCTTAGTGCGCCCACTTGCCGCGCCGGTCGACGTGCCCGCGTGCCGGGCCGGGCCCGGTCCTCGCGGGCGGGGGGCGCGCCGGCCCAACGCGACAGCCACCGGATCGGAGCGCCCTCTTTGCATCGAGTATGCCTGCGCCACGCCCGGGATCTGCCATGCAACTTTTTCCGCTCCACGTGTATACATTTTAATTCCATTAAGTCGAGCTGTCTCAACGGTTGAGTTGTCTCAACGGTCGACTTGTCTCAACGGTCGACTTGTCTCAACGGTCAACGTGTCTCAACGGTCGAGTTGTCTCAACGGTCGACTTGTCCCCAGTCGAGTTGTCTCAACGGTCGACTTGTCTGACATTCGTTATGGACATGGTTGTTGGCCAGCTGCAGCTAGCTCCACCCGCATATTGCATACTCCTAGAACTAGTATGAGGCTCCACGTAGTGGAGCAACGTGGAGCCTCATAGTTCAAGGAGTACATATTGCTTGCAATGAATGATCCACCACGGGGCCGGGTAGGGGCCTACTCATGCCAGTCGTGGATGTGTGGTTGTCCATGTACTTTTCAGTGACGATCATGAGCACAATTGGTCGCTTATTGCCGGGATGAAACCCATCAGTGCGAGATTTTGATCATGGAATTGGCACAACTATAGTATAGCTGGAGTTACCCAGCCCTAAATTTTATCATTGGGTTGTCATTTAGGGCTGGAGGACATTTTTCACGCGAACCAGCAGAGTTGGCAGGTCCAAAAAAAAAAAATTCGAAACAATTTCGAAAATGTGCAATTTTGTCCCTGTTACACACTAATTTCATCTGGAACTCACCCAAACCTTGCCTGGAATAACCATTACACAGGTCCTTGAAGTAAAAAACGATCCACTATGAAGATTCAGCCTACAATTGCAGTGAAAAAAAGGAGGCATAAACCGACAACCGTGCGGTCATGGCAAGGACCGCAATTGGATTTGTGCACAGCGCGTTTACCAGTTCGTTCTTGCCGGCTGCGCTGGCTGATGGCGCATGACGTCACTCACGCGGAAGCGGAATACCCGACGATTGTTAAGGTTTATCACTCGCATCATAGCTGCGATACTGGACGGCAACCAAAGTTAGCCGGTTATCGTGCATGAAACAGTCCTCGGGTATTCCGCTTCCACGTGACGTCATGCGCCATCAGCCAGCGCAGCCGGCAAGAATGAACTGGTAAACGCGTTGTGCACAAATCCAATTGCGGTCCTCGCCATGACCGCACGGTTGTCGGTTTATGCCTCCTTTTTTCTCTGCAATTGTAGGCTGAATCTTCATAGTGGATCGTTTTTTACTTCAAGGACCTGTGTAATGGTTATTCCAGGCAAGGTTTGGGTGAGTTCTCGAATTTTTTTTTGGACCTGCCAACTCTGCTGGTTCGCGTGAAAAATGTCCTCCAGCCCTAAATGACTACCCAATGATAAAATTTAGGGCTGGGTAACTCCAGCTAGCACAACTATAGAATACAGGGCCACTCCACTCTACATCCGCGCCTCCGTATGAATGCGTTGAGCCGTGGTGCCGCAGTCGACCTAGGCTACCTCTGAGAATTGCACCCTCTACCGGCGCATGACTCCGCAATTCCAAGGCTCCGCACCTCCACTGCTCCAGTGTGCCAGTGCCCCTGTAGTCCTAGGTTCATTCATCATGTTCATATGGATATCCTACCGCCAAGAATTGCCCTCTGGGTAGATTAGTCATGTTAGTAATCTTTCTTCAAATTTTTCGAGAAATTTAGACATCTTTCTGGAGTCCATATGCGCCAGTGTTTGGACTAAACTCCTCAGTAGGTTGGGAAACTGGACGTTATCATTCAGCGTAGTGAATTAAACCACTCCCGTCATTTATCCTACAAGCCATCCTCTCCATGCCTTAACAGAGATGTTACTGGATACGGCTTGCCAGCCGTCTACGATAACTATCGCCCAAAAGGCGGTCACATGACCGGAGTGGTTTAATTATATGCTGAATGAAGATGTCGCGATGACGTCGAAAGCTAAGTTGCTGCAATACAGTATATGTATTTTTGATTCCAAACAGGTATCTAAATATTTCTTATCAATGTGATGGAATCAAATATTAGTATACGTGCTAATGTTTAAATGTATGCATTCCCATTGCATTCTTCAGGTGGCAACACAGAAAATCGCGTCCCGTCCTGTCATGCCTGTGTGGAATCTGCTGATTCTTAATTCATCAAGGAGACTTCTAGAAGGTAACATCCAGTCCATGCATTGATTCCATAATCTTTAAGACATGTAGTAGTAAGACTGATGATTGCCTAAACACATGTTACATGGGACTGATGCATTAGTTTATTCCATCACACATCCACAAAACCTATAATGTCGAAATGAAACTGTTAAACCTGCACCAGTACCGTACCATGCTGCAAGCTTGAAGAATTAAGCAGGATCTTTGCTTAAAATTCCCAAAATCTCATCACACATTCTACCATCTACATTACAACTCAAATTACAGTGGAACGTGGATATAACACTGCTAGTATACCGAGCCTTTGGCTATACCAAACGTCAACTTTTGCTCCCGATTTCTGTGTCCAAATCGTACTGAACGTTCTTGTTGGAAAATGTCAGAAGAAAGGCCACAAATAGCCGTTATGAATAGAAGGGAAAAGCCACACGTGTAAGCTAAAAAAATTGTGTACTGTTATTCAATAGTCACACATGTTCAAAGTAGTCTTACTGTAACTACATGTGTACCAGGGCTAGAACAGTGTAAAGTTCTGCTAATTGAAAAGATGAATGAACACATTTGGCCGCTATTATTTTAGTGGTGTGTAAATGCAAAGTACAATATAACAATAGTCAACTAGGGCGCCACTGTTGTTTGAAAATAGCTAAGCCCAAAGGGTGCCGGTCAACTCGGTCTGTGACCAACTTGGTCCGAGTCAACTCGGTCCGTGACCAACTCGGTCTGTAACCAAGTCAGTCCGTAACCAACTCCGTCCGCAACCAGCTCGGTCCCTATGGGAAAATGTGCCCAATACGACTGCATTTGCTTGTAACAAAGCAAGGCGGTCTCGAGTGCGTGGTTTTTTTCCAGAATGATCTCCGTACGCACTTTATACATGTAGTTTCTGTCGCCTCAATTTCTAGGTAGCATGTGGACGGCTCAGGCCTGGGATAGCTTGTGGAGCTTAAATAAAAATAAGAGCTTTGAAATAAGTTTCAAGCACGGTGTGCCGAGGCTACGTCGTACATGTAGGCTGCGCTGCCGCGGCATGCCGGGGTTGCCAGCCCTTTGGTCACCCGTATGAAGGCTGCGCTGCCGCGGCATGCCGGGTTGCCAGCCCTTCGGTCACCCGTATGACCCGGCGCGCGGCGGGCCTTGGGAGTATGTATCCAGCTGGGTGCGTTCGGACAGTTGTGAAGAAAACAGTGCACGGCCGGTGACAGTGCCGCGCCTGGCCACACAGCCCCACCGGCCATCGGCACGGTGCACAGCCCGTGGCAGTGCCGCCCCTTGGCCGCACATCCCCGCACCGAACATCACCACGGTGCACGGCGGACCGGCCATCGGCACGGTGCACTGCTTTGGCAGTGCCGCACCTGGCCGCACAGCCCCACTGGCCATCGCCTTGATGCACGGCCGGTGCACCGGTGACAGTGCCGCGCCTGGCCGCAATAAATAAGTATGTAACCGTAAGGTCTAGGATGTCACTGACAGTGGGGTGTGTGTAGTGAATAACGGCAAAGCAGCATTTGAATATTTTACATGTAGGGCCCTATGTGGATTTTGATTGTCTGTGCAACCTCAGCTCAGCGGGCACGGGCGAAGGGGTGGGCCGCCTAAAATAAAAAAATGCAATCTTTTTGCGTACATTTTCCCATAGGGACCGAGCTTGTTACGGACTGAGTTGGTCACGGACCGAGTCAGTCACGGACCGAGTCAGTCACGGACCGAGTTGGTTATGGACCGAGTTGGTCGCGGACCGAGTTGGTCATGGACCGAGTCGGTCACTAACCAAGTCGGTTGCGGACCGAGTCGACTCGGACCGAGTTGGTCACGGACCGAGTTGACCTGAAAGCATACCAAATGATCGCTATTACAAAAACCTTCTGTGGATCCAGGATGTTCGTTATTAGCGACGTTAACACTTGTTTTCAATTTGTGTTAGGAATGTGGATGTGACAAAAGCCAATTACTACACCTCTCAAATTGTATGCGAAAGTTCCACAGTTTCAAAGTATAATTGCCGTAATGTTCTCAAAACTTGTACAAAACCTACTTTGAGGATTTAATGGCGCCCCCCCCCCCCTGTAATAAGGAATGAATAACAATATTACTAGACTGTAGTGAAAATGATAATTGAAAATCCTGCTGAATCCAACAGGATCCAACTATGTCATAAACCTGTTGGAGCCTTTTTGGTTGAGCAGTAATTAACCCCTTGTACCAATAAACATGTACATATTCAGAGTCAAATTTGGTTGGGTACTGATGATAATGCCAAGTTGGACTCTATTGGATCCAGCAGGCAATTAAAAATTTGGCACATGTGGCTTCTATTGGATTAAGAGGAAGTAACCATTGGACTCTATTGGATTTAGCAGGGTAGGCATGAGGAACCCTTGGGGGTTTGGGTTGAGATCAGATCATGAAACAAACAAAACGTGTGTGTGTGCACAAATCTTTGGCAAAGGCTTTATGGCTAGATTGTAGAAATGCAGCGTGTTGTAGCTTGTAAGTAAAATGAATGATTTTTGGTTATTTTTAAAAAAAATTTTCTCTGAACAAATTAGAGAGAAGTCCTGTTGTCTGACAATACCGACTGCAAAGCGCTTTCTGTTGTGAAATCTTGTGAGTTGGATCCAATCACTGCCAGACATCAGGAAGATGAACATCCAGCCTGTGTGATGATGCTCACATAATCCCCAGCATGCCGTAAAGACCTACTCTCAGGCTGGTAGTCTACACTAACACAACGGACTGCATACCGGTGAGAAACTAACTGTGAGATCCTGGATAAAGCTATTTTTGGACAAAGTTCTGAGAAGACATAGAAGGAATTCCAGTGACGCGAACAATTTTGAGAACAGTGCTACTTGCCTTTTGTTATCAAGTTCATCTAAGCATGAATAAGAGGGACTTCACTCGTGAGAAAACGTTTGTTTGTGACACCTGTGGGAAAGGCTTCGCTAATGTAAATCATCTTAAAGGACATATCAGGGTGCATACTGGTGAGAAACCATTTGTTTGTGATACCTGTGGTAAGGCCTTTGCCCGGCAAGGTACTTTAAACAGACACGATCGTGTTCACACTGGTGAGACACCATTTGTTTGTGATACCTGTGGTAGAGCCTTTTCGCAACGAATTAATCTTAAAAGTCATAGCAAGGTGCACACTAACGAGAAACCATTCGTTTGTGCGACCTGCGGTAAGGCATTTTCGTGTCCGACTAATCTTAAGGCACATGTCAGGGTTCATACGGGTGAAAAACCATTTGTTTGTGAGACCTGCGGTAGAGCCTTTTCTCAGGAAGTTAGTCTTACCAGACATGTCAGGGTCCACACTGGTGAGAAGCCATTTGCTTGTGAAACCTGTGGTAGAGCCTTCGCTGCACTAAGAGAACTAAAGAGACATGCCAAGATACATGCTGGTGAGAAAACATAATTTGTATGTGAGACTTATGGTAAAGGCTTTAGAGATCAAAGTCATTTAAGCAAACATCTAATGGAACACATTTGTTAGGAACCGTTTTTTGTGTGTGTGTGTGAGACCTTTGGTCTTTGCAAGTCAGTGTAATCTTCTCTTAAAAACATTGCAAGGTACATTCCATTTAGAACACTTGGTGTGAAAAAGGTAGATGAGAAAACATTAACTTGCAACACCTACATGGTAAGGTATTTTTTGTTGGCGTACATATCTAA
Source organism: Patiria miniata (assembly GCF_015706575.1). NCBI lineage: Eukaryota > Metazoa > Echinodermata > Asteroidea > Valvatida > Asterinidae > Patiria > Patiria miniata. Next base: position 13,622,484 of record NW_024037061.1, read on the forward strand.
AGGCACATACATGTACATGTATGATGGTGCCACAGTGGTGAGACATCATTTTTTTTGTGAGACCTGTGGAAAAGCTTTTCCCATTCGAAGTCAACTTGATGCACATTTCAGGGTACACACTGGAGAGAAACCGTTTGTTTGTGAGACCTGTGGTAAAGCCTTTTCTTGGCCAGGTGCTTTAAGCAGACACGAAGTGGTGCACACTGGTAAGAAAACATTTGTTTGTGAGACCTGTGGTAAAGCCTTCTCTCGGAACGATAGTCTAAGCAAACACAAAAGGGTACACACTGGAGAGAAACCAATAGCTTGTCAGACCTGTGGTGAAGCCTTTGCTAGTGAAAGTCATCTACACGCACACGAGAGGTTTCATTCTGAAGAAAAACCATTTGTTTGTGAAGTTTGTCTCAGAGCCTTTTCTGAGCAAGGAAGTCTGAACAGACACAAAGCGGTGCACAAGAAAACCTTTGTTTGTGAGACCTGTGATAAAACCTTTTGTCGGCAAGGTAGTCTAAGCATACATTTAATAGTGCACACTGGTGAGAAACCATTTGCTTGTGAGACCTGCGGCAAAGCCTTTTCTGGTCGAGGTGATCTAACCAAGCACGAAAGGGTCCATACTGGCGAGAAACCATTTGGTTGTGAAACCTGCGGTAAAGCCTTTTCTGTGCAACACCGACTTAACGAACATGCAAGAATTCACACTGGTGAGAAACCATTTGCGTGTGAGACCTGTGGTAAAGCCTTTACTGCGCGACCTCGTCTAATAGAACACGCCAGAATACACACTGGTGAGAAACCATTCGTTTGTGAGACCTGCGGCAAGGCCTTTTCGCAGCGAAATCATCTGAAGGCACACGTCAGGGTTCATACTGGTGAGAAACCATTCGTTTGTGAGACCTGCGGTAAATCCTTTTCTGAACGCATAAGTCTAAACAGACATGAAAGGTTACACACTGGTGAGAAACCATTTGTTTGCGAGACCTGTGGTAAAGCCTTTTCTCAGCGAAGTACGTTAAGCATGCATCAAAGAATCCATAGTGATGAGAAACCATTTGTTTGTGAGACCTGTGGTAAAGCCTTTTCTGTTCAACGTAGTCTAAACAGGCATGGGTGCCCATTGACAAGGACTTAATTGAACCAAGTTTGTTTGTGAGATATGTACTTTGGTAAAGCAGTTTTCTGAGGGTTACATGTACATGTAGTCTAAACTGGTAAGAAACCATATGGGCTCCGTGCACCTTTAGTACTCCTTCAAAGGCCAGAAAAGGAGAGTTGGGAATGACCTAGACTGGTTCCCGGTCCATCCACTGCGTATTTCAAATGATCCAAAGTTGTTGAGGGCGAGGATTAGTGTGGGACTCAGAGACCTTAGCAAGTTAAATTTGAATGTATTCGCCCGCCGACAAAGCCTGATCGACGCTCATGCTAAGAAGCTGTGGCTAATAGCTTTTGTACATTCCGAAAATTATGCGTACTTCGCGAGCGATATCAGTACAGTTCAGTACACTCCCGCTGTGTGTCCCGTCCACAGTGCTCTCAAAAGTAGTAAAAAATGCGCCCTCTTTTGTTGGCGCACGGAGCCCATAGACCTATAGTACAGCCTAAAGTCAAAGTCATGTACTTGTACGTTAACAAACCAAACATGAAATGTTGCACACTGGTGAGGGACAAGTTTTCATGTCCCAGCCTGGATGAAGCCTTTACTTACAGTTTCTCTAAGCACACTCAAAAGGGTGCAGGCTAGATAAAAACCATTTGTTTCGGGAATATGTGATTGAGCCTTTTTGGACTGTACCCGGTATGTCTCTCTGTACGGTGACTGCTCTATGTTCCGACACCCCTATGTTCCGACAACCTAGATTGTGTTACTCCCGGTTAGGGTTAGGGTTAGGAATAGGAAGATGTGCAGTCGAAACATAGGGGTGTCGGAACATAGAGGTGTTACCCTCTGTACCCATAAAACACAGCTGATCAACTGTTCCTTTAAAAATCATCTTACTTTATGATTATACATTTTTTTAAAGTGTTGATTTTTTCCAATATGGATATGTCCGCGGCTGTGGAGCTACCTTATTTGTCTGTTACGTATTAATGCGTATGCTTATTGTAAAGCTATTTTAATGTGTACCTGTGCATTTATTTGTAATGTTAATTTGCTGTGCTTTTTTTTGCATTTTAGTGTTGAATGGTTTGATCTTTTTCGTTAACAAAATGTAGGCATGTTACTCTTTGGGTCTTGTGTCTGGTGTACCCACTATTTTGATTGAGCGTCCGGTTTTTCTTGAAATTCACTCTCCGGCACAATGTATGAAATAAACTTTAGACTGTGGCACATACACATAAAAGTCAGTTGTCATGTTCCAAATCTTTTTGTGAGTCTGAGTATAATTACCGCTTTATTATTGATTGTTGAAATAGCCGGCACTGAATCCCACGCGTATTGTTTGCAGCCAGATCATCGGCTGTGCGCGTACGCGTCGCATCACAGGCCACGTGACGCGGCCTGTTTTGCTCAGACAATTTTTTACAACATTAAAGTAGTAAATGTCGTGTCTAGGTTTTATTAGCCTAGACACGTGACTTAAGTGACTTGGTCATGCATACGCGTGCAATACTGATTACAAGCTCCATTGGATAAACACTCAATCTGCATTTACTTTAGCCAATGCCAATGTTCCAATGCTACTTAATGCAGCCTCGACTCCATGGGTGCATGCGCATTGAGTCCTTCATTACCCCTGGCCCTGATGAACACGTAAATGATGCTGACCATGCTGCTTTTCAGAGCGTACTGCGTGTGTATTTCGAAGACTGCACGCCCTATATGCGCTCACGTGCTGTGCATGTCACGTCAGGTACGAATAAATATTTTTTAAACTGCACGATGCCTATATGATATGGACTACGGTATATTCTCATTTTTCGTCAAATAAACCCTGTATCTTCCATTGTAAACGGAGGAAAGATATGTTCATTTACAGTGAAATCTCGATAAGTCAAACCTCAAGGGAACAGGTTCCAAATTTGATGTAAGCAGAGTTTTGAGTTAAGCAGGGTTGTATATCATTGTGATACTACTGAAGGGAATGGATTCTTTGTTTGTCTTAACAGTTGTTTTGAGTTAAATCAGAGTTTGACTTAGATAGGCCTACATCGACTGCAGTCTTAAAGGGAATATACAACATTTGCAAACATCGAAAAATAAAACTACCAAGTTTTTGCAAATACCTTAATAGGACGTTGGTAAATGACAGTCTAAAGCATCCTGTAAAATTATGGCACCTGGTATACTGTCATTTTCAAGAAAAGTGGTATTTTTGTATCAATTTCCAACGCTGATCGGCCGATCAGCGTTGGAAACAACTGGCTTTTTTTCAAATACTGGCCCCAATTGACTATTGCACTTGTTTGCAATCGATTACAAACCTATGAACGGGTACGAGCCAGCTAGACTGGTTCCCTGACCTTACAATTCCCCAATGTATGTAAACTGCTCTGTTTCTTCTTATATGGAGTCAGGGAACCAGACTACAGGTAAATGATCGTTTTTCTTGGTTTTTATAGCATTTTCGAACCCAAAACCTCCAAAAAGTCAGTGTAACTATATTTGCTTTATATTTCCAATCCCCCAATTCCATCCATTTCTGAAAATTACAGCAAAAGCAAATGATGTATATTCCCTTTAATTTAAATGTGTCACTATTTGACACATTTAAATTAGGCAGTTCCGGGGGTTAAGATCGTGCAAGGCATGATGGGAAACAACATGGCGCAGGAAGATCGCATACCCATGGAAACGAGGTTGTACTTAATGACATCACACTAAGATGCAGACGCATTCGAAAAAGCACCCTCTGTTGTTAGTCGTGTGTGTGTGAATAATTAATTAATAATTACTATGGCCAAAATGCACTGAACGGATTGTCGATACGTGATATGCCGCGCCCCCGCATAGAACAACAAATAGAACATGTAGAACAATAAGCCTCAGTCCTAATGACGTCGCACTTTGTTTACGTGTGTGCTTTCCTATGGTGCTCATTGACTGTGGGCCCCCACTTGCTCCTTAGAAAAGTGCACATGTAAACAAACTGTGACGTCATTCAGAGGCTTATTTGCGCGCGCCGTGAGTCATCGACAGCTGCAGGCGCATTACATGAAATCTCATTGAAACCCGTCAGAAATTTGACTGCAGTCGCGCGCTAAGACATGCGCAAGCACGATGCGCAAGGGCCGTTTCACGCATGTTACCCGAGAAATTTGGGGAAGTGTAGATAAATCGTGAGTAACTCCAGCCCTAACGCTCATGGCACTGGGAAACGCGAATTTTCCAATGCCGTGCGCATTTTAGGGCTGGAGTTGCTCAAGCTCCTTTGCTGTAAGGTTTATGAAACTTTACACAGTTCTGGACTAACTAGAATCAGAATGTTTCATTTTGTTTGTATTTTCCAGGCAGGGGGCAAGACTGACAACCAAGTCCTGTGTGGAAACAGCTGATTCTTTAATCAGTCGAGGAGAGACATCAAGAAGGTAACATCCAGTCATATGTGATGATTTTGTAATTTGGGAGATTTACAGTGCAGTGCGCCACCAAGAGTTTACCACAGAGTTAATTTTTCCCAGTGCATTGTGGGCGATGGTTGACAAATTTGAAGGGCAGGACATCTGGAAATTGTCGGTTTTTCCGGTCAGTAGTTTCACAAATGTGTGATTTGAGTTCTGGTATCTGTTTGCACTTTTCTTTTCCTTTTATTCCGCTATTATGCCCCAATCTACAACAAGTTAGCTCAAGTTGTCTACTGATGACACTTGTTCAAATGGGCCAAACTTGAAAATAGACTCTCTACGGCAAACTCTTGGTGGTGCACTGCATTGTGAATCGCCCGAATCGCAAACACGCAGTAATAACAAGTGAATCCAGTAATCCATCGCACGTTGAACCCTTGAACCTGCATCTGTACAATATCAATCGGCAGGCCTCTTCATTGACTTCAACTCGGCTGTTAGCTTGAAAAAGTTAGCAGGATCTAACCAGGGTGACCGTAAGGTCATGCCCAAATTCTGCTAAGTGCACTTAAAAATCTGTCAGATTAATCAAAAATGTGCCAAATTCCCCAGAATCACTTAAAATACACTATAAACACTTAAAATCACATGCAGATGTTGTAGTATTGCCTTATTTAAGGTTCAAATTACATTATAAACAATCTATAGTCGATAAAGATGTTATGAAGTTACGTAAATTTCAGGCAAAATCCAGTTCCAAGTGAAACTCAGCAGCTAGACCAGGCGAGTTCGACCAGGCAACCTGTCCCATTATGAAAGAGAATGGAATATGAGACAAATTCAACATTTGCGTGAAGACAAAATTCTTCTGCAAATGCTTTTTGGCTATAGTGTAGAAATGCAGTGTTTGTAGCTTGTAATTGAAAATGAACCAATTTCGTTTTGTATTCATTTTTTTTTTTTTCAGAACAAATTAGAGAGCCCACCTCTCGTCTGTCAACACCATTCAAGCGCTTTCTGTTTCCAGTCGCCTCCATCCATCAGGAAGATTACTATCCAGCCCCTGTGATGATGCTCAAATAATCCTCGGCATGCCGTAAAGACCTACTCCCAGACGGGTAGTCTACACTTACACAACTGACTGCATTCTGGTGAGAAAGTGTTCATGAAATCCAAGATCAAGCCATTTTTTTTTGGACAAGTTCTGAGAAGACATAAAAGGGATTCCACTGGCCCAAAAACATTTGTTTGCGAGACCTGTGTCCAGCCTTTTCTCATCAAATTCACCTAAGCATGCACAATGGGGACCAAACTCTTGAGAAAACATTTCCTTGTGACACATGTGGTGAGGCCTTTTCTCAACAGAGTCACCTGAAAGTACATATCAGGGTCCACAACGGTGAGAGACCATTTGATTGTGACACCTGTGGTAAAGCCTTCAAATTCCAAAGTGGACTAAATAGACATGAGATGATACACCTTGGCGAGAAACCTTTTGTTTGTGAGACCTGTGGTCTATCATTTTGTCGGAGGATAAGTCTAAGGGAACACACGAGAGTTCACACTGGTGAGAAACCATTTGTTTGTGACACATGTGGTAAAGCCTTTTCTTTGCGAGGTAATTTGAACAAACATCACCTGGTGCACACTGGTGAGAAACCCTTTGCTTGTGAGACATGTGGTAGAGCCTTCTCTCAGCGAAGTGGCCTTCAGTCACATATCAGGATCCACACTGGTGAGAAACCGTTCGTTTGTCAGACCTGTGGTCAAGCATTTTCCCACAGCAATCGTCTGAGTACGCATAAGAGGGTTCACACTGGTGAGAAACCATTTGTTTGTGCAATCTGTGGTGAAGGCTTCTCACATCAAAAAGGTCTAAACATACATGACAGGATTCACACTGGTAAGAAACCATGTGTCTGTGACACCTGTGGTAAAGCCTTTAAATTTCATAGTCAACTAAACATACATTATAGGATACACACTGGTGAGAAACCATTTGTTTGTGAGACCTGTGGTCGAGCATTTGCTCGTAGGTATAATCTAGTTGAGCACAAGAGAGTTCACACTGGTGAGAAACCATTTGTTTGTGACACCTGTGGTAAAGCGTTTGCTACTCACACTTGTATACGCAGACATGACAGGGTACACACTGGCGAGACACCATTTGTTTGTGAGACCTGTGGTAAAGCCTTCTCTCAGCGAGATGATCTTCAAACACATATCAGGGTCCACACTGGTGAGAAACCATTTGTCTGTAAGACCTGTGGTAGAGCCTATTCTCACCGAAGTAGTCTTAAAAAACATACCAAGGTCCACACTGGTGGTCTAAGCAGACAGGAATTGATCCACACTGTTGATGAGAAACCATTTGTTTGTGAGATCTGTGGTGAAGCCATTGCGTGTCAAAGTGAACTCTACAGACATATAGAAGGACACATGGGTGTGACACCATGAGACCTGTGGTAAAGCCTTTTCTGTGCGAGACTCTCCAAGCCAACATAAAATGGTGCCACTGGTAAGAAACAATTTTCTTTATGAGACCTGTGGTATTGCCTTTAGATATCAATGTGAATTATGTAAGCACAACAGGGTACATAAGCATAACAGGGTACACACTTATTGCAAACCATTTTTGTGAGAGCTGCACTACAGCCTTCTCTTAAAGTCATCCAAACATACATGAAAGGGCACACGCTAGTGAGAATCCAATTGTTTTGTGAGACCTGCGATTAAGCCTCAAGTCGAAGTAATCTATGCAAACATTGCAAGGTACACACTGTTGGTGAACCATTTGCTTATGTGGTAAAGCCTTTCTTTATTTGGCAAAGTGGCCACGGAAACACGACAGGATGCACCCTATTCACGAACCGTCCATTTAAATTGGTAGGACCCAAAACTTATAATCTATCACCGTTCAAAAGCAATGTCTGTTTTCTCTATACTTTCCTTTTTAGATCAGTTAAATACTGATCTTTGCCTTCAGAATTTTGTTAAGACGTTTATACATTTTTTTAGTTGTTTGCTCATTTTGTTAGCAAATGAGCCCCTTGGTCTGTAGGATCTACATGACCCTTGACCTTTATGTGGGTTTGCAACCTTTAGACAAATTGTATAAAATGTTATGTATGGGATTTTGATGTTATGTGTTAATTTGCATGCTACAACTCATGCCAAAAGCTAAAATTTGTAAAGGTTATTATAAGATGCATGGTTTCAGACAATTGTACTAAAGAATATATGTTGACCTGTTCTTATTATGAGATTAGCTTGAGTAACTCCAGCTCCAATGCTCATCAGGAATTCAACATAATAAAGAGCTGGAGCTAAAACTATGTTGTAGAAACTAGATTCTAAGAGTCCCTAAAAATTGGGACTCTCTGTAACTGTATCACAAAAATGGTTCTTTTTACCCTTAAATATATTTACCCAGTTTCAATTAAACATGTCTTTATAATGTTTAATGGAATCTGGGTTGGGATAATAGAGGGGAAAGGACCATTTTTGTGATCCAGATACAGAGAGTCCCGATTTTGGGACTCTTAGAATCTAGTATAGTTTTAGCTCCAGCTCTATATGTCGAATTCCTGATGAGCATTGGAGCTGGAGATACTCAAGGTATTATGAAATTAGCTATTATTGAACTTTTTTAAAGGAATGCAGTTTTGTTATTCAGTTCTTGTTGGGTTGACTGCTTCCCACCTCTTTATCAGAATCATATCGTTCGTATATACATGTTTGTACATGTACTTTCTTTTGCTGGATTCATGTTTACCAAGCATGCATTCACAAATGGGATAACCCGGCGTCGGGTCTGGAGGAAACATATTAGGGATACGTTCCCAAGCCTAATACAGTGAAATCTCAATAAGTCGAACCTCAAGGGAACAATGGTTCAAAATTCGACTTAAGCAGAGTTCGAGTTAGGGTTGTATATCATTGTTATACTACTGAAGGGAATGGATTCTTTGTTTGACTTAACAGTTGTTTTGAGTTATCAGAGTTTACATACTTTATGAAATGAGTTTTGTAACGATACAGGTTGCAGTGCAATTAAAGAGACTTTATAAAGGGTGGTTTTAGGATGAAGTCATTGGAATAATGAACATAACTCATTGCAGATGAAGTCATTGGAATAATGAACATAACTCATTGCAGACAGTTGAAATGTGCTTTTCCATATATTACTCACACCAATACTGACCTCTGTATAAAGGATATGCATTGTCTATTGTTTAATTTTTGCCCCATCTTTAGCTCGTATGCCACGCATGAAGATTTGTTTTAGAATGTTTCTTTTAGACGAATTCAATAAAAAGTTGATAAAGTGTGCTGTTCAAAAGTAACGGATTGTGTTGCTTCAGTTTCAAATCAACTCGTGCTAAAAGTTTAGATTCGGACATTTGGTGTAGGCCTACATCCGCCTGCCCACCAGATTCGATGACACATTCAATTTGTATAGAGCATAAGAAGTGGAAAATGATATACTGCCGGGTCTGTTCGTGCAGCTTGCAATAAGATTGGGGTAGTAGTGGACGTGAACTTGACATAAAAGAAATTTAAATTTATCTGTAAAATAAAAGATACATTTTAAGATTTCGTCTGAAGACGAGTCAAACTAATATTTATTGAAGAACACTGTACAGAACGTGTTCATGTACATTATGCAGCTCAATCCCTTGAATAAGATGATTACCTCGCCAAGTCGATTTCCAGTTCTTCGACTTCATGATAAAAACCGTCTTGACGATATTATTTATCTCATCAAGACATCTCGCCACCAGTAAGAAAACTTTATCTCGCCAAGACACGGTCATCTCAACACCATAGCCTCATCACCCACCCGAGGAGATAATTTATTTTGGCAAGTCGTCATCTCGACTTGGCGAGATGTTTGATGTAATTCAGTCACCTTTCTTGCCCCAATATGTCAACGTGAACCTCGGTATCTAAATAAGTGGTATATTGTTGATAATTCGTGGAGCGCCGTAGCTGCGTCATCAGGCGATCGGCTTTAATTGTTTTATATTCAGACTGCGGCTTATGCCACAGTGGAGTGGATAGTGGAATGAACTATGGATCGCATCTGTGGTTTGAACCTGTGTCCATTTTCATCAAAATATTGTGTTGATTGGAGAAACTTGGGATAAGTTTAGTGAAGGGAAAACACTACGAGAACCCAAGTGTCTTCGATCCACACAGCGTTAATATTCATGATAGGGTACGTGCGTGCGCGATGCGATTGGTTGAAAAAAAAACCCGATGTAGGCTATTCTGCCAAAAAAAAAAGAAAAAAGTACGCGACCAGCCGCAGTATAGGCTGGTTAGTCAACTAGCGTAGTCAACCACCGTCGACTAGAGTTTGGGCTAACTTTAGTCGAACTATGGTTAACCAATGGTCAACAATATTTCTTCGCTCGTACCCCCGCCCTGCAAACAGGACGCTGGGATTAGATACTCTGATGAATTCACGCTCTGATTGGTTGGATTTTGCGTGACCTGTGACCTGTGCGTCATCACGGTCATGAGTCTGCAAGGTTTGAAACGGCCGTTAAGACTGATTCATTACTCTTTTATTCCAGTTTAGAGATTTTTTTTCGTTGAAAAACGTAATAATGTAGGAAATTCCGTAAAACTTATTTGTGTTGTAAATTTACAATTCCCGTCACTTGCTCAGGCTCCGTTTCGAATCACGAACGGTCGGATTGCATCATGCGACGCTCAAAATTGTGTCCACATGGTCCGCATGAAACAGAAATCACATCCGGTATGGAACGTGTGCATTTATATGGAAGATTTCGGATAGCATTTGCGCACATTGTCTAACTGCTTTTTAAACAGCTGCAGCCAGATGCTTTATACATAGGTCATAGGCCACTTCCTTCACAAGATTCTGTGAAGCTCATCACGGCGTATCCCAGCGTCCTGTTTGCAGGGCGGGGGTACGAGCGAACATGATTTCTTGCGCGAACTTAATTGCCCAAGGGCGAGCGCAAAACAGCGCAACAGCGCTCTCTGGAGACAAAAATGCACAACACGCAAGTCGTTGCACTTGAACTCGCGCGGAGCAAAAAATGCAAAATGATCATTCTGGTCGCTACACTGTGACAGGTTGTGCGTATCGATCACAAATCACGTGTTTGAAAGTGTCACCGACATCCTTGAACATATCCACCGATAATACGTGGTCATTTCACAGTGTCGGTGACACAAAGTTGTGTAACGCCCATATTGCGTCGCTATGTCACATTAATATGACGTCCGTCTCATATGAGGCATGTCAGTGATGTGTGATTGACAGCGCGCGCGCAGAGGCCAATCACATTCTGGTTGCAATTAAGTGCCTCAGTCACTGCTCAGGAAATAACTTAGTAATATAAGGCAGCTGCCCCAGTCTCAGAACGACCACAGCTTATCACCACTTTCGGACGACAGCAATTAGAGAGAGAACCCTCTCAGAACGACCACAGCTTATCACCACTTTTGGACGAGAGCAATTAGAGAGAGAACTGACTGCAAGAACAATATTTTTTCGGTGAGTGTTTAAAACAATCATTTTCTTCCGAAGAAATGCCTTGCCTTTTTTGCGCGATTACGTTTGAATCAAAGTGGGATTCAGAAGGTGTTAATGGAATAAAATTTTTATGATATAAAATTCCATCTTATAATAGTTTATGCGGTACCCGCTGCTATGTACATCAGATTCGAACCGGCCAACCGATCCCGTTAGCTCGGTGGTCGAGTGGTAAGACATCTGCACTAGAAAGCAGGAGGTCGTGGGTTCGAGTCCCACCCGAGTGATTTTTTCCAACTTTCACTTGGGAGGTAACACACTGAGTATACAGTGTTTAAAAAACGTCGGTGAAGGTGAAGGGCAAAACCTAATTTGATTTATATCACCCCGACGCAAAATTCCATCTTATAATAGTTTATGCGGTACCCGCTGCTATGTACATCAGATTCGAACCGGCCATCGATCCCGTTAGCTCGGTGGTCGAGTGGTAAGACATCTGCACTAGAAAGCAGGAGGTCGTGGGTTCGAGTCCCACCCGAGTGATTTTTTCCAACTTTCACTTTTGGTGTGTTTACGGTAACCCGACCGACCTGGAATTTTTTCGGCCAAATTGCCGACCTCAAACTTTTTTAAACATTTCAAGTACTTTTAATTATTTGCCACGAACAAAAACCATTTTCCACACTTGAATCTGACCATGATTTGACACAAACATACTTGTGTTAAACGTGCGAAAATCGCGACGATCTCAAAACTTGAATTCTCAAACTACGAAGTACGATTATTTTTGCACAAACGCATCTGGGTACGCCTGGCTGCCCGACGGACGGCATGGTTCTCCCCGCGTACAAACGTGCGTATCGGCCCGATACGCTGGAATTGCGGCCGGCCCGATACGCCGACAAAAAAATGCCGATCACATTTTTTAGCCCCTGATACGCACAATATAATTATCATACACGCCATTAAAATGCACAATTTGATCGTTACATACGCCATTATTTCATCATGACATGCAAAATCTTGACCAAAATCCTGTTTTTCGGATGCATGTGTGATCAAAATGCACACGATGATGTGTTCTGTCGTCGACCACCACCAGCACCACCTAGCTAACATACAGCATGGTACACTGGTTCCTTTCGCCAGCTAACGGAATCAATGCTATGATGAAGGACCGGAACCAGTGACTACTGCCTCTCTCACCGGTCCCAACCTCGTCCCCAGTGCTTACTTTATTTCCAACCGCGTTTCCAATAGTAAACCCTGGATAGTAAACTTTCTTCCTGTATCCTGATTGGATACCGCAATTGGCTAGTAATGGATTTGTATCGTGTACTTGGTGCTATATATTCATAACGTGCAGTACGTGTTTTCGCGATCATTCGTCCACGCCTTCTCGAAAATACTAATTTCCTTTCCAATTTGCTCATATTAATATGAAATATGATACTGCATGTTGTCTCGATAAGATCGTAACAGTTTGATTTCAAAAATCGTGTTTTCGTAACTCACGCCGCGCTCGCGCTGCTACGAATTGACTCTGTTTTTACCCCAGACACCGCATACAAAAACAAACGCTAATGTGTAACGCATATCCAGGCACCAGACTGTTCCTCATTTGCATACGTGTGCAAAAATCTTGCACATGCAAATGATCCAATACCAGGGTGAGAGAGCAGGTAGTGGTGGGTGCGTACTGCTCGACACCCTGGGGACGAGGTTGCACCGGTCCATACTTCGTAGCATGATGATGTAGTGGGCCGAAGTTGGATCGTAAAAATATTACCAAACAAACATCGCTGGAGAAAGAGAATTTCTGCGAATTAATTCACAGAACGTGATCTTTACATCGCTGGAGAAAGAGAATTTCTGCGAATTAATTCACAGAGCGTGATCTTTACTTTCTGTGTATGTGTTTTCCATTAAAATGACGAGATTGCAAAGCTCGAACTTGTGGCGAAACATCGTAGCGTGTTTCTGCAGTAGTGCAAGATTTTCGGCCTCGTGGGCCGTGAGCACGGCGCGATGTTCGGCCAGCCAGGCGGAATGTTGGCGGTGCCAGCGGCCGTGATGTATGTTAAGCATAAAGTGGAATCACCGACCTCAAATATATTTTTAATTAGGTGAGGCAAGTTTTAATCACTTTTGATAGCCAGTCTTCATAATTTTCGTGGCGCAAATGCAAATAATCCAGGCACAAAATAAACATGATTCCTTGCTCTTTGATTAGTACGAATGATGGTCCATTAATCAGCGCCCCCAAAAAATTGGCGAAATAATTTTCCGACCTACTGACGCTATTTTGAAAGGCATGTAATCGGAAGCAAAAGTTGTTTTTTTCTCCACCTTAATTTCTTAATTTGAAATTTACATGTAAATGTAATTCATACTTTTCTAGTTAGGAAGCAATGAAACACAGGTTGTGAAATGTTAATTTTTTATAAGTTAACAATTTTGATTCTTTTTCTTTAATTACAAAAATATTAGTGACCTACAAGATCTCCTCTGAATTTCAAGGACAAATCTTAAGATAAAGACCCCCAGATTTGCTCTAAAATGCACCAGAGAGCTTCTAAAGTTCAAACATTTTCGGGTTGTTGAATCACAGCAAATCTTCCACCACATGTTTGAAAAAATCCTGGGGAGAACCCTGGCCGACGATACAAATTTATTTGGATTGAAATGTATTGATTGAATATCTTCAATGCTTGAATAGTGGTTTTATACAATTTTTTTTGCGAAAGAACACACATAGGCATGCAGAACTGAAATGAAAAAAAAATTACAAAATAGAATTATTTCCCTATCTACCTACCTGGATTTTTTTCAGGCCGTTACCGTAAACACACAATTTTTTTTGTTTGGCCTGATTTAATTTTTTTAATTTTTTAATTTTTTAATTTTTTTTTAAAGTAAAACGTTTCTGGCAGCGACTTCAGGGCTAAATAAGAGGTATGCAAGACAGACTGGGTATGGTCCAATTTTTCCTGATTTTTTTTTCAAAAGAAAGCTCATATTCATTTCCATTCAGGCAGCCTTGATCAGAAAATTGCTTGCCCGAATTTGACCAATGAATTATTGACCGAGATTCGTAGTGAGAACTGCCATCTGTCTAATTTGTTGAACAACTTCACAATTAAAGTCTCGAAAAGAGACACTCAGTAATTCAGACTACTTATTTTCTATGGTTCAAACTTCCAGAATCACAAGCAGCACTGCCTTCAAGTTCAGAAAAAGTATAACAACTACATATAACCCACCAGCAGAGACGCGTACGCGTTCAACAGAGCACACGGCCCACATTATCTTGTCAACAACAGAAGGTATTTTTAATAAGTTAAATAACTTTGTTTTTGAATTTTGGATTTGCGCCATACCAAGACTATACAGTTGAGGATCTATCTATCTGCATTTTACGTCTGTGCGTTTTGTTCATGTTTCAATTCTCTAAAAAGTGCAAGGTTTGTTAATATTATTTCTGAAAATCATGCACCATGACACTATTGGTTATCTATTGTTCAAAATTCCAGATCCACAAACACCACTGCCTTCAAGATCAGAGTCACAACTAACCCACAAATAGAGACGCCCATACACGAATTCAACAGCCGAGCACACGACTCGCCCAACTTTTTTGACAGTCTTTCCTTGGCAGCAACTTCGAACACAAACATGGCTGGTCGATATGTTTTATCTAATTACAACACAGCAGAAGATGAACAGCCAAGGATTGCCTCCAGGGCAAACGATCTAAGAAAAGCTGAAGCTAGCTTTACTGCATCTGCTGAGGGAAAAATACGGAGTGTGGTACTGTACGACACGGAAAAAGATGAAGTTCTTAAGATTGGTATCGAAGGAGAACCAATTTATCTGGTCAGGGCTATTGAATTGGCCAGAAAGGAGAAGAACCCCAACGCTGCTGTTTCTGCTACGAAGATGGTAGCAATCAAAGCCGCTGCAGGATATGCCATCGGGGAGATTGTGAAAGCGCTAACAGGCGCATCAGTTCCGGGTGTTGGCGGAGTAATTATGGCACATTTCTTGGGCCCATATTACGCCATCAAGGGTGATGGGGCCGCAGCTGCTGCTACTGGCGCAGGCCTGTGGGGTTGCGTGTCTGGGGCGGTTATAGGAACTCTAATTTTCCCTGGGGTTGGCACTATCATTGGAGGTGCTGTACTAGGTGGAGCGATAGGTGGAGCGACAGCTGGTATAGCTGCAGGAGCACTAGTTAAAGCGTTTACACCACCAAGTCCCAAATGTACCAACTGTGGAGGAAGCGGTCTGGTTGATGATTTCAGGACATGTCCTAATTGTAGCGGATATGGGTACAAAAAGTAAACGCTTATCTTAGACGTTTATTTTTTTTTAAAACTAGGCCTATAAGCCTATAGCTAACACTTTTTTCCTTAAATCATCCTATATATTATAGCAGTTTTTTATGTATAAATACAACACTGAAACAAACACAAAGATACATTGAACTTATTTTTTTCCTCAAGGTTCCCAAGAAATGAATAGGTACCATCCAATTTCATTTTCTCAAATGTATACTGCTTCTCCCAAGAAAACAAACAGATTTTTCATAACTTGCTTACAGGTGACATCATGATAGGCCATTACCAATGCTTCTTGCACAAAGTCGACATGCTTCAAATTGTGTGTATTGCTTATTTCCCAGAATTGCCCAGCTTTGGTGCAGTGGCGCACCCAGGATCTGGCTAGGGGGGCCGGGCTCAAACATTGTTTTTTAAAAAAATTTAGAAGTAAAAAATTGTTCAACAAATTTTGCCCAAAATTTGTGGCGCAGAAAAAAATAAGGCTTTTTTTTGGGGGGGGGGGGATATTTTAGCGTTGGTGGCGCCACTTACACCCCTACTACTCGAAAATAGGCCACAAACATATCACCAAGGTCAAGTCGTGGGACTACTAATTACCCCGAAAAAAACCCAACAAATTGACAACCTCTGGGGTGGGGGCTCAAGCCCCCAGAGCCCCCCCCCCCCCCCCCCCCCCCGGGTGCGCCACTGCTTTGGTGTGCAATGACCAAAGCGTGAGACTGAAAAACCACTAACTGTGTTAAGGGAAGTTTAATTTGTTACAGGGGTCTCAAGGGCGGATCCAGAACACAATTTTTTTAATTTTTTTTTTGGGGGGGGGGGCAAAATCACCATAAAGTGTGTCTAAAACATTACGGCGAGGTGTTCGGGGCTTAAGGGCTCCTAATTTTTTTGGATTCTAGATGCTCTGTGGTGCGATACGAGGCAATTTCTGACCAATTTAACCGATTTTTTTTTTAGGAAAAGATGGTGTACGCAGTGCCTGACTTTATTGTGACGTCACTTAAAAACAAAAAAAAAGGGGTTTCGTTTTTTTGGGAGGGGATGCCCCCCCCCCCCCCCCGTATCCGCCCTTGAGAGGTCTGTGGGCACATATCGCTGTGAATTGGGTGATTTTGTCAAATCACACCCAAAAAAGAATTGAAAAACAACATTATCAATTTAGTTATGAAACTAGAAGTAAAAACGCACAATTGAACAGTACTACTTGTATATGGCATTTATAATCTGTCGTCTACACTGCCGCTGGAACAAACTTTTGTCAGGGGGTGCTGGAATTTATAAAAGACGGACAAAATTAATACAAAAGCGGAGCGCAAAACCCTTACGTCGTGGCTCAATTTGGAATATAGATGCTCTGTGGTGCAATCTGAGGCGATTCCTAGCCACTTTCATTTGACTTTTTTAGCACAAGAGATTATAAAGACAATTTATTTTATTATTTTGTTTAGAATATACTGTTGCTCTCAAAACGTTCAACTTTACTGAAAAGTGGAGAACCCTGTATTTTTATCTCCATTTTTGGTTCCATTTAATTCTGGAAAAAGAATTGTATCATTACGCATGACATCGCATGTAAATATTATTGTTGCAAGGCTGCTTTCTTACATTTAGTAAATTCCGTCGTGTATGTTTTGTTTTATTTTCCGAGCCCTTACGGCGTGGGGCCACAGGACCAGGGGCCCGCTTTAAGGCCCCAGAAAATGTTGGATTCTGGATGCACTGTGATGAAATATACTGGTAGTATACTGAAACTTATAAAACCCGAAAGGATGTGGTTTTTTTGGTTTAAGTTAAAACATATGGTTCCACTGGAAGCGGATGAATTTCTGCTCATAAAAATATTCACATAGTCCTAGCTCACCAAACGATGTGGCTCTCGATATATTTGCAGTGTTATTTGTTTGTATACAGGGAATGGTGGCAAATATAAAAGACTAAAAGTCCAAATGTATCTTTATGTTTATGATCGGTAGATGGCAAGTTTGGGGCTATAGGCAATAATTTATTGGTCTACAGAGTTTTTTATAAGGAAAAACTTGCAGGGGGTAAAACCTGAAGAGGTTTTTCTATTAAAACGAAACTAGACTGGAATTGGCGTAAAGCATGACTGGTTTCAATTAACCTTGCCATTTGTAAATGCTGAGTACAGAATGCTTGCATCGTCAATGCAACTTTTAATGAAAAGAAAAACCTTCAGGGGAAAGGTATGAACAGTTGCCCTTATTGAAAGATCGAATGAAAAAATCCTGGTAAGCATAATCAACTTTGCCACCATCGTCATGGCCGAGGTTATTGCTTTCGGGTCAAAGCTTCCACCAAGGCGGAAATATCATGGACATGTCATGATTTTAGATACCTTGAGAGAAATATCGATTCTGCACTGCCTGAAGATTTAGAAAATACCTCCTCTTGATATTTTACAGTGTTTATGCTAAACTTTCGAAGCGCCGCGCTTAGCCGCTGGAACACATTTTTGCCCGGGAGTAGGGGGTGCTGAAGCATATTCCAGCACCCCAATCCAAATAGTTGGGGGTACTGCAGCACCCACAGCACCCCCCGTTCCCGCGGGCTTGGTCGTCTAGATATACATGTACATTGTACATGAACGCATACAAATATCCATTAACAAAATACTTATGTACTACAGCAGTGTAACATAATTTGTTTTGTTTGCTTAGAGTAAAATGTATAGATCCCAAGTTAACCAAGAAGTGGATTATTTCTTGTGCCATGACAATATTCACAACCAGGGTCATGTCTCACAAGATGAGCTAATCCATTTGACTGCAATGAGAATGTTGATTAAAGGAAAGTTTTCTGAAAAAGGTTTTCAAAAATGTTACAAATTATGTAAAACAGCATATGATAACATGGGATTAGTGTAGTTTTTAACTTTTAACAAAACAATTACATTTTGTACGATTACCATGATTTTAGCTGTATAAAGCGCTTGGTTTACATGACATTTTTGTTTCAGTGTTGTGTGTTAATTATTTTGTCTTTTAGTATACATCGGAGCCTGCTGCGGTAAACCATCATTATTTTGAGTATTAAATAAATAAAGTTGTAGCATTTATTATTGTGTTATTATTCGCTCATAGTAACTTGAGCATGCATGCTGTCATAATTCACCCATGTAAGACTTCAAGATTAAAACAGTGACGAACAAGTCTTTCGAGGACTTCCTGTATATAGATATGTGATAATGTGCCGATATTATTATATTACGAAGTATTAACATCTATCACAAAGTTATATTGTTGGAACAACTGAAATAATTCACGGGCTAATAACGTTGTCCAATAATAATTGTGGTGCACGACATTTTATTTTTATACAGGGTAAGTCCAAAAAATGTCCCTTTGGATAAAATCTTGTCTCCCACAAAAACGGGAATGGTTATCAGGGTTATTTTTCAGCCAACAGGCGAGCTGGGTATTGACAACGTTCAGTAAAATTTTCACTGATTTTCAGCCATGCATGAATAAGATACAGACCTGTTTTTGTGTGTGTGTGACTATACCTGAAAAGACTGCCAACACAATGTTCAGGGTAAGCCTATTGCTATCAACACAACATCAACAATGGGCCTCTGGACAATAAAGGAAATATAGCGAACAACAGAACAGGATATTACGAAAGCCCGTTAGTGCCAACCTTTTTTTTTTTTTTTTTTTGAATTTTTTTTTTTACCTACCTGCCGTCAGCGGCGCCCTACCCCTGAGTAGTCTGGTTCCCAGACCAAAAAATTCTGACTATTCCTGATGAATCTATAGGGTGCACACCGGTAAATAGGCCTAAATCCGTCCGCCGAGCTCATGAAGAAAAGTTATACCCTCAAAATATTCTATATTAGAGAGTTCTGATAAAATTGGGGAATTGAAAAGATATGGTAATGAACCTCTGGCCCGGACTTGGGGCTTCCAATTCTGAGCATTTTGGATGCTATTGGGCTCAAAAGTGGCGCTATTTTGCCATGTTGTGGAGGGATCGTTTTTCAAGATGGCTACTTTTTCGCTTTGGGAAAAATAGGGGTCGTCTTCTTTGGGTGAGAATATCTCGAAAAGTCAATGGTCAACCAACCAAAAAATGAAAAGAAAAGGAAAGATGACATGTTGATCATCATTTTTCTGTGCAGCTTGACTACCTGTGAGAGTTCTGAGTATTTTTAAAAGAATTTTGAAGTATGGCCATTTAGCACTAGTGTCTATGGGAATTTATTTGCAGGGTTGCATCCCTAAGGGTACACACCGGTAAATCGATCCGCCAAGCTCATGAATAAAAGTTATACCCTCAAAATATTCTATATTAGAGAGTTCTGAGCGCCGTAAAATTGGGGAATTGAAGAGATATGGTAGTGAACCTCTGGCCCGGACTTGGGGCTTCCAAAAAAACAACATTCCAAAAGTTACTAAAAATAGACTGCGCGGCGCGTCCTTTATGAAACCACGGACCAAGAAACGGCACTTCGCTATGGCCTGAAATCGTTCTTGTACATTATGGACATGAAGTACGGCAATGCCCGCGTACCAAACCTTCGTTTCGTAAACGTGTAAAAAAAAAAAAAAAAACTTCCCCCCCCCCCAAAAAAAAAACTCCCCCCCCCCAAAAAAACTGTTTCCAAAAAAAGAAAAAAGTTGACACTAACGGGCTTGGTATTGCTTGGTTGATTTGAAAAGCCATGATGTATAACGGTACCTTTTACAGTTGTCATTGCACTGATATAGTTTATGGCTTAAGTGGGACACTCGATCCTTTGGCATAAATATAGTGTACTCTGCAAAATACATGTATGTGGACTATAACCTATGGATTTGTTTGTAAATTTGTTGGTTGGTTGGATTTTTTGCGTTTCTGTGTCTTCCTTGTCTCAATTTGACATTACATTTACATTAACAAATGTTTATCCGCTATTTTGTTCATCTTGTAATGTTCTCAACTGACAAACCATGGTCGGTCATAGTTTAGATTAAGCTTGCCTGACGTTACAGGGTACAATTATTACAGTAAGTTTTTTTTAAGTATCTTAAAAACGTCTTTCTGTTTATGTTGATGAACGAAGTAATTCTACGTGCCTGTGACTAAGAAACACTCATTACCTGTCCATATTTGAATAATCAGGAAACACAGACGTGGAAGGACAAAATAGTGCAAGCATTGACGATACCGATGCTAGTTAAAATATCCAAGTCAATTTCCTTTCCAAGTCCCGGCAGTTTTGGTAAAACAGTGCATTGGCGAGCGATGCCAAATTGTTGATTTTAACGGACTCCCTCCGTAATGCTTGTAAATGTATTTTGGAAGAGCGAGTAAAGTCACGCACATCTGTTCAATCTGTTTGGAACGCTTGTTTTGTTAAAACAACAACACCACCACCACCACCAACAACAATATGAGGAATAGAAGGACTTTTTCGGGTAAGTCCCTTGTAATTGTATGTGGTTTGGTTTGGAATTTCAAATATTGTTATCGGTTTTATAGTTCGTAGAAAAGAGGCCTTTTTTGTCGGATCGATGGCGGATGTAAACACGGTACAAGCACAGTAGGGTTGCAGACCAGTAAATCGCTCCGAAATTGCCTACGCGGCCAAATCACGGATTTGCATGCCCTCAAAATCTTCAGTATTTGAGCATGCTGTGGGCCATGAACTTGAGGGTTTGTAAAAAATATGGGTGGAAGCCGTGCACAGGACTGTGATCTTGTAGTTCCGTTAAATTTTGATGAAATTGGGGCCCTTAAAGCGCTCTATTTTGCAATGGATCCGGAGTGTAGGCATCGTTTTTCAAAATGACGATGGGCTTCAGGACTATTTTCAGGGGTGATCATCTTCGGATGGAAATTTCTTCTAAAAGTCATCAGTTGACCCCCCAAAAATTTAAAAGAAAATGAAAGATGATGAAATAAGTTTTAATGTGTCTTGTGTGTCTCGAACACCTTGGAAAGTTCGCTCGTACCGTCCCCCCGCCCTGCAAACAGGACGCTGGGATACTCTGATAAATTCACGCTCTGATTGGTTGGATTTTGCGTGACCAGTGACCTGCGCGTCATCAAGGTCATGACTCTGCAAGGTTTGAAACGGCCGTTAAGACTGATTCATTATTCTTTTATTCCAGTTTAGAGACGTTTTTTCTCGTTGAAAAGCGTGATAATGTAGGAATTCTGTAAAACTCATCTGTGTTGTATATTTTCAAATTTCCCGTCACTCGCTCAGGCTCCGTTTCGAATCACGAACGGTCGGATTGCATTATGCATATGCGACGCTCAAAATTTTGTCCACATGGTCCGCAATGAAACAGAAATCACATCTGGTATGGAATGCGCGCAATTCTATGGGAAGTTTTGGATAGCATTTGCGCACATTGTCTAAATGCGGTCTCGAACAGTGCACGAGTAGCAGGAATTTTTCGGCTAAGTCCCATGTAACTGTATGTGGTTTGGTTTGGAATTTCATGTTATCGGTTTAGTTCGTGGAAAGAGGCCTTTTTTTGTCGGATCGATGGCGGATGTACATTTCTTTGCAAACACGGTACAAGTACAGTAGCGCTACTCCCGCGCGACGCTGGACGTACAATGCCAAGAAAGTTTACTCGAACTCGGCCGTCTGTCAAATTCGCTCGTACCCGGTACCCGTACCCGGCCCCCGCCGGCCTGTTTGTCAAACAGTCATCGTTGGTTTGTCGACTGATGAGGGCGCTGTGACCAAGCTCGCGACGCGACGATACACAGACGACCGAGTGATCTATTCTTGGTGAGCGAAATTCTGGTAAATTTCACGGTTTTTGACATTTCAGAGAGTACACGGCTGTTATATATTGTTGATGTACCCTAACGTGGCGCGGCCCCCAACGTGGCGCACTTTGATTTTTCGCCTGTAGCGCCTTCCTACAGCAATGTAACTTAATTTCACATGTCCATGATGTCAGAGAGTGAAATTTCATCAACTCTTCAGTTCTAAAACACTCTTCATAAATCGCGAGTTTATTTACCCGTTACAAAGTTAGAAAAAAAATTCAAGTGCAAAGTGAACCCTTTGAAAATGCCCCGAAAAATAAGAAAATAATTTTCTGACAAACATCTGGCTGGGTATGTAAGTAGAGTCACTAGAGATAATAATGATTTATCAGAATTTTTCAAGTTTACAGAAATTCTTAAATGTTAATTTGGAATTTTCCGAGATTTGTTTAAGTGTGCCACCTTAGGGAAAACTTCACCATTTTGTGCCCAATTTCCGGACGCCACCGTTTTTGAATTTCGGATTAAATTTTATGAAATTGAAATTGTTTACAGAAGTTAAATAGCAAGCATTAATAAGGTAAAAGTACCAGTATTTTACTTCATGAATTTAAGGTTTGTCAACAAAGAGGTTTGGCAACACTACACGAGGAAAGTTGGGTATTAAGCTTCGAAGTGCGCCACGTTAGGGAACACGACTTTACCCACATTTGTTCGGCGATCGTGTATCTACGGACCCGGTTCCGTTTATAAGGGAACAAAACACACTTTAAAATTATCCTCGACCCTCCTCCACCAGTCTTACTGTCTCAGTATTAATGTCTCATGCTAGTGCGAGTCTAGTGTTCAAAATTAATTTTAACATTAATTTTAACACTAGACTCGGACTAGCTCTACTGAGTGGAGCGTTGAATTACGGGTACCCCTCCATACCAACGCTCCACCGATTCGCCATACTTTGGTGACACCGTCACAGTAGCATATAGCTCTACTGAGTGGAGCGTTGAATTACGGGTACCATTGGTATGGAGGGGTACCCCTAATTCAACGCTCCACTCAGTAGAGCTAGACTCGGACTAGACTAATTTGCCAAAGTGGAA
Source organism: Patiria miniata (assembly GCF_015706575.1). Taxonomy (NCBI): domain Eukaryota; kingdom Metazoa; phylum Echinodermata; class Asteroidea; order Valvatida; family Asterinidae; genus Patiria; species Patiria miniata. The sequence goes on from NW_024037061.1 coordinate 13,645,682, forward strand.
GTTTGTGGCAGGCAGCTGAGTGAAGTATATCTTTGACATAGATTGCATGCCTTACACACGTTTGTTTTATGATATCAAAGGCTGTTAGTCTGCTTGTTGAACCTTGGAATTAAACTGATTGCCACAATCGAATCATGTGATTACTCATTTTCACCAAGAAAGGCAAGTGACTTTCTAGCATAGACTTGTCACAGTCCATAGCTGCGGACGGTACATTAATGTGTGAAGTTACTTTGCCAGTGAGACTACTTTGTCGTTGGTTTGGATACAGTTAGCCCCATAAATGTGGCCTATTTACTGGACTGCCTCCGTAAACATAGGCCACACATCCACATGTACAAAAATCGTGTCGACTTTGCCAAATTTTGATTTTCACATTTAGGCTTAGTTTGTAGGGTTTTTTTTGCTTTAGAAGCATACTCACCCTCTTTATAGGCTAATCAGAAAGTGCTGCCTTTTTCAGTGTATATTTTTCGTGAAATTTCCAGATTCATTTTTACACGTTTGCGTATCAAAATTTCAACATGAAATTTCACAAAAATTAGACATCTGAAAAAGGCAGCACTTTCTGACTAGCCTATAAAGAGGGTGAGTATGCTTCTAAAGCAAAAAAATCTACAAAGTAAGCCTAAATGTGAAAATCAAAATTTGGCAAAGTCGACACGATTTTTGTACATGTGGATGTGTGGCCTATGTTTACGGAGGCAGTCCAGTAAATAGGCCACATTTATGGGGCTAGCATACAGTATGCAAGTCATGAGAGTTAATTAACATGAATGAGACTGGCCGTAAGGGGCCTGAATGCAGATTTATACTGCAGAATAGTTACAATAGTGGGACTTGTGTTAGTCCGAGTAACTAGGACTCTACGCTTTTTTAACATTTGGACATGGTCGGTCTCTACTATCGCCCGACCATGTCCAAATGTTAAAAAAGCGATCCGTAGAGTCCTAGATACTCTGAATAAACCTGTGTATACTTTAATTGTGAAAAATAAATTCAATAAGTTCAAGTAGTCTGGTTCCCTGACTGCACTAAAGATGAAATGGATCAATTTATAAATGCCGGAAAATTGTAAGGTAAGGTAACCAGTCTAGCTGTTCTGCACCCGTTCATGAACATGTAACCAATAGCAAACACAATTTGGACTATTAACAGATGGTAAATTTCAAGCCGTAGTTGAAAAATAGTTAGGTTTTTCCAACGGTGGTCGGCTGACCACCGTAGGAAATGTATACAAAAATATCATTTTCTTGAAAATGACTTTACACCAGGTGCCATAATGTTACAGGATGCTTTAGACTGCCATTTTTTACCAACATCCTAGTAAATCTAAAATTAATGTGGCCTGACGTTGCGAACTTAGCAAGTTCTTCTTCAGAGGCTAAAACAGAAATGACAGAGATACAAATGTACATACATTAACATGGGGGTGCACACAAACATGCAGGGCTGAAAGAAGAAACACAAAAGGAGGATTAGGAGGGAAAGGTGTGGAAAGATGCAGGGGAGGGTGGATGAGAGAACAAAGAAACAAAGGGAGATGGCAAACCACAAGGGGTCAGGTGTAAACAGGGGAGGGACCAGAAAGGGGAAGGATCAAAGGTCACAGGGAGTGGGAACGGACAAAAGAGTGTGAGAGTGAAGGGATGATGCGGGGGGGGGGGGGGGGGGGACAGTATTGAGGTGGAAAGGGATGAAAGATGGCGGGAGATGTGTAAACACAAACAAGGAAGACCAGATGGATTATCTGTAACAGAGGACAATGGAGGAAGAAAAGGATTAATCATTTCCAAGTTGGATGTTGAGACCATGTGGTTGAATAGTTCGAAGACGATTCATCCACACCTTCTCTCTGCTGAGGCGAACTGACTCTTTGCGATGGCCAAGAGATTCAATGCCCTGCAAAATCATATCAGAAATGGAGTGGTTAGGCAGGTTGAAGTGATGACCAACAGGGGTGTCTAGTTTCTTGGTGTTGACCGTTGACCGATGGGCATAGAAACGCTTCTTGAGCGTATTCTTAGTCTCACCTACATACTGCACTCCACAGACCCTGCAAGAAATGAGATATATGACATTAGAGGTGTTACAAGTGATGTTACCAATGGTTCTGTGGGTAGTGACAGAAGAGTGGCCAGAAAAGGAGTCAGACTCCTGGATATGAATCTGGCAGACAACACATCTGGAACTGCACTTGAAAGTACCATGCTGGGTGGGAGGGGGTGCATCTAAGGATGGGACTTCAGCTCGAACAATCAAGTCCCGTAGATTTCGAGGACGCCTGTAAGCCAATGTGGGGCCGTTGGGGATGGCGCGGGCAAGGCGATCTGAAGTATGGAGGATATGATGATTGTCATTAGTGATTTTGCGGAGGGGAGGGAGATTGGGGTGAAACGTGGTAACCAAGGGAATCATGGGTTTGGCCATGGCATCAGGGGCCTTTCCCGTGAGAGCTTGATTTCTGGGGATAGATTTAGCTCTGGCAATGGCACGATGAACTTGGCGAGAGCTGTGACCCCTGGCCACCAAGTTGTTCTTCAGTATCTGTGTATGGCGGGAGAAATCGGAATCATTAGAACAAATTCTTCTGAGTCTGAGTGCCTGGCTAAACGCTATGCCAGTTTTGCAGTGCCTGGGGTGACAGCTGGAGGAGTGGAGGTACTGGTGGGTGTCTGTGGGTTTGGAATACAGGTCAGTGGTTAGTGAGTTGCCTTGCTTGCGGACGGTGACATCCAGAAAGTGGGTTTGGTGAGCCGAGAACTCCGATGTGAATTTGATGGTTCTGTGGAAGGAATTGATGTGGTTAGTGAAGGTCAAGAGACTGTCCTCATCACTGGTCCAGATGAAGAAAACATCATCAATATATCTCCACCAGATCCAAGGGCGACATGGGGCCGAGGCAAGAATGCGTTCTTCGAGGTCACCCATGAAGAGGCAAGCCATCGACGGGGCCATGCGAGTGCCCATTGCAGTGCCGTGTACCTGTAGATAGTGTTCACCAAGGAAGGAAAAATTGTTCTTCGTTAGTATAAGTCTCATGAGGGTGCCAACATCACTGATGGGAGGAGTCGTGTGTCCTGCCTTGGCCAGAGCCAAGGAGCAAGCACGAACTCCCTCCTCATGTGGGATGTTGGTGTACAGAGATGAGACGTCGAAAGTCCCAATGATGGCTGTGCTGGGAATCTGGTCCTTGATTCCTTCAAGCTTGCGTAGGAAGTCTGGGGTGTCGTGAATGTATGACGAAATCTGTGGGACAAGGGGTTTGAGAAAACTGTCAATGAACAGGGAGATGCGTTCCGTGGGTGAGCCATTACCGGAGATGATGGGTCTACCGGGGTTGCCAGTCTTGTGAATCTTGGGTAGAAGGTAAAATCTGGCAGTCCTACAATCACAGGGAGAAAGAAATTTGTGAGCTTTCTTCGACAACTGGTCACGTGATCGCATATCGTCAAGTACCTGTTGTATATCTTGACAGAAAGTGCCTGTGGGGTCAGAGTCAAGGCGGGTATAGTTAGTGCGATTATCCAACTGGCGGTGGGCCTCATCAATGTACTGCTGACGATCCATGATGACCACAGCTGAACCTTTATCTGCTGGCTTGATGATGATGTCGGTGCGAGAGCGCAAGGAGTTGAGAGCCAGGCGCTCCTCTCTGGGGAGATTATCATGAGTCCTGTGGGGGAAGTTGTCCGGGTTAGTGACTTGGGAATTGATAACTTGAACGTATGTCTCTATGGCTGGCACACGATTCTTGGGGGGTACCCATGAACTCTTGACTCGAAAAGGCTCTGGCTCACACGGTTCACTGTCCAGGAAAAACTCACGCAGGCGGATTCTACGGTAGTATTCCGTGAGATCTTGGCTGAGCTGAACCTGGTTCACAGAACGGGGAGCGGGACAAAAATTGAGACCCTTGGAGAGAAGTTTGTGCTCTGCGTCAGATATTGATGAGGAAGAAAGATTAACTACAGTGTTGACAGGGGGTTCTGGCGGTGGCGTGGTAGATGGGGACCTAGGACGTCTGAAACGTCTGTGTCTGCGTTGCTGTTGCTTGGCAAGCAAGCCACCAATCTTCTTGTTTCTCCTGTTGAGTAGGACAGAGTCAAGGTTAGACAAACCCCTTTCAATCTCATCATGGAAATTCCTGTACGTGGAGTCAGAACAACTGGATTTGAGTTGGGAGTCAAGGTGGGAAATATTCTGATGGAGGTCCTCACGTGTAAATTGACACTGCTGAGAGCACAAACTTCTCTCCAAGGGTCTCAATTTTTGTCCCGCTCCCCGTTCTGTGAACCAGGTTCAGCTCAGCCAAGATCTCACGGAATACTACCGTAGAATCCGCCTGCGTGAGTTTTTCCTGGACAGTGAACCGTGTGAGCCAGAGCCTTTTCGAGTCAAGAGTTCATGGGTACCCCCCAAGAATCGTGTGCCAGCCATAGAGACATACGTTCAAGTTATCAATTCCCAAGTCACTAACCCGGACAACTTCCCCCACAGGACTCATGATAATCTCCCCAGAGAGGAGCGCCTGGCTCTCAACTCCTTGCGCTCTCGCACCGACATCATCATCAAGCCAGCAGATAAAGGTTCAGCTGTGGTCATCATGGATCGTCAGCAGTACATTGATGAGGCCCACCGCCAGTTGGATAATCGCACTAACTATACCCGCCTTGACTCTGACCCCACAGGCACTTTCTGTCAAGATATACAACAGGTACTTGACGATATGCGATCACGTGACCAGTTGTCGAAGAAAGCTCACAAATTTCTTTCTCCCTGTGATTGTAGGACTGCCAGATTTTACCTTCTACCCAAGATTCACAAGACTGGCAACCCCGGTAGACCCATCATCTCCGGTAATGGCTCACCCACGGAACGCATCTCCCTGTTCATTGACAGTTTTCTCAAACCCCTTGTCCCACAGATTTCGTCATACATTCACGACACCCCAGACTTCCTACGCAAGCTTGAAGGAATCAAGGACCAGATTCCCAGCACAGCCATCATTGGGACTTTCGACGTCTCATCTCTGTACACCAACATCCCACATGAGGAGGGAGTTCGTGCTTGCTCCTTGGCTCTGGCCAAGGCAGGACACACGACTCCTCCCATCAGTGATGTTGGCACCCTCATGAGACTTATACTAACGAAGAACAATTTTTCCTTCCTTGGTGAACACTATCTACAGGTACACGGCACTGCAATGGGCACTCGCATGGCCCCGTCGATGGCTTGCCTCTTCATGGGTGACCTCGAAGAACGCATTCTTGCCTCGGCCCCATGTCGCCCTTGGATCTGGTGGAGATATATTGATGATGTTTTCTTCATCTGGACCAGTGATGAGGACAGTCTCTTGACCTTCACTAACCACATCAATTCCTTCCACAGAACCATCAAATTCACATCGGAGTTCTCGGCTCACCAAACCCACTTTCTGGATGTCACCGTCCGCAAGCAAGGCAACTCACTAACCACTGACCTGTATTCCAAACCCACAGACACCCACCAGTACCTCCACTCCTCCAGCTGTCACCCCAGGCACTGCAAAACTGGCATAGCGTTTAGCCAGGCACTCAGACTCAGAAGAATTTGTTCTAATGATTCCGATTTCTCCCGCCATACACAGATACTGAAGAACAACTTGGTGGCCAGGGGTCACAGCTCTCGCCAAGTTCATCGTGCCATTGCCAGAGCTAAATCTATCCCCAGAAATCAAGCTCTCACGGGAAAGGCCCCTGATGCCATGGCCAAACCCATGATTCCCTTGGTTACCACGTTTCACCCCAATCTCCCTCCCCTCCGCAAAATCACTAATGACAATCATCATATCCTCCATACTTCAGATCGCCTTGCCCGCGCCATCCCCAACGGCCCCACATTGGCTTACAGGCGTCCTCGAAATCTACGGGACTTGATTGTTCGAGCTGAAGTCCCATCCTTAGATGCACCCCCTCCCACCCAGCATGGTACTTTCAAGTGCAGTTCCAGATGTGTTGTCTGCCAGATTCATATCCAGGAGTCTGACTCCTTTTCTGGCCACTCTTCTGTCACTACCCACAGAACCATTGGTAACATCACTTGTAACACCTCTAATGTCATATATCTCATTTCTTGCAGGGTCTGTGGAGTGCAGTATGTAGGTGAGACTAAGAATACGCTCAAGAAGCGTTTCTATGCCCATCGGTCAACGGTCAACACCAAGAAACTAGACACCCCTGTTGGTCATCACTTCAACCTGCCTAACCACTCCATTTCTGATATGATTTTGCAGGGCATTGAATCTCTTGGCCATCGCAAAGAGTCAGTTCGCCTCAGCAGAGAGAAGGTGTGGATGAATCGTCTTCGAACTATTCAACCACATGGTCTCAACATCCAACTTGGAAATGATTAATCCTTTTCTTCCTCCATTGTCCTCTGTTACAGATAATCCATCTGGTCTTCCTTGTTTGTGTTTACACATCTCCCGCCATCTTTCATCCCTTTCCACCTCAATACTGTCCCCCCCCCCCCCCCCCGCATCATCCCTTCACTCTCACACTCTTTTGTCCGTTCCCACTCCCTGTGACCTTTGATCCTTCCCCTTTCTGGTCCCTCCCCTGTTTACACCAGACCCCTTGTGGTTTGCCATCTCCCTTTGTTTCTTTGTTCTCTCATCCACCCTCCCCTGCATCTTTCCACACCTTTCCCTCCTAATCCTCCTTTTGTGTTTCTTCTTTCAGCCCTGCATGTTTGTGTGCACCCCCATGTTAATGTATGTACATTTGTATCTCTGTCATTTCTGTTTTAGCCTCTGAAGAAGAACTTGCTAAGTTCGCAACGTCAGGCCACATTAATTTTAGATTTATATATTTCAGGTCCATCCAGTCAGTAAGCAGTTTGCAGCAGTTTTACTTTTTTTCATGATTCAACATCCTAGTAAGGTATTTCGTAAAAACTTGGTAGTTTTATTTTTCGATGTTTGCAAATGTTGTATTTTCCCTTTAACCAAACACTGTTGATGGGACTACTTGCTAGTTGATATTCATTAGTTGTCACCTGCAACACTTTGTCAAAATGTTCAATAGTTCACTTTCAAGTGCATTTGGACTCCACATAAAAAGAGTGTTATCTTGTATTTGAAAAATGAGGTCAGTGGACTTATTCAGAATAATTACACGTTTACGAACTAAATCTGTATGAAGGACTACGAGGGCCTGTCCGTATCGTTATAATCACAATAGCTTTAGGGGTAGCTGAACATTTCCTGAATCATACGATCTCTGCCTCTGTACATTGTGGATGGCATTACCCTGGTGTATCGTTTGAAAAAAATATTCGTAACCAAACACTTTTGATGGAACTACTTGCAAGTTGATATTCATTAGTGATCACCTGCAACACTTTGTCAAAAAGTTCAGTAGTTCACTTTCAAGTGCATTTGGACTCCCCATAAAAAGATTTTATCTTGTATTTGGAAAATGAGGTCAACGGACTTATTCAGAATAAGTGCACGTGTAGGAACTAAATCTGTATGAGGGACTACAAGTGCCTTTCAGTGTTGTTATCACGTAGCTTAACATATAGTCACCTGAGCACTGTACATGTACTTGTCATTCAGTCTTGGAAGCAGGGCATGCTATCTTGGATTTAAACCTTAAAAAGTATTGGTGACAGTACGAAAAAGGTAATGTAAAAGTAGAAATGTGGAGTTCTTCATTTGTTACTTTGGATTCAAATGTAGGTTTCTTTTCCTTTAAATGCATTTATTTTGTTAATATCCCAATAGACGAGAAGGACTTTCTTGTCAGGTCTAACAGTGTCTTTCAGAACAGTGTGTTTCAAAAGGAACACACTGAATTGTATTTGGAAAGGAGTACACCGTATACACATGTTTTTAAAAAATGTTGTGTTCCAAATGGGACTTTTCCTTGTCCACCCTACAGGTGAAAAAGCCATCTCAACATTTCTGTTGGAACACAGCGTGTTTTAAAAAGAACATTGATGACACTGTGTCTGGAAATGAATGCACCGTGTTCGAAAAGGCGCACATCTGTGTTGTGTTCCAAATTGGAGATTGTGAAAAACCTGAACCATTTTCCTTTTTTCTTCCCAATTTATTTTGTAGCCAGTAACCAGTAATCTGCTGACTAGCAATGGCGGCACGTATGGCATCACGAGTCACGACCGTCCCCGATGATTGGGACTCGCTGGTACCCGACCAACCCACCGGTCCCCTGGATGAATACAGGAAACGAGCATCCTTCAACTGGAAGGCAATGAAACTAATCGTGGATGGGGAAGAGGCTGTCAAATTTAAAGTGAGTGCTGGACCTACTTTATGTTATGTTCACTCATACCAATGGTAATAGACCCCAGTTCCCACAACTGGCTAGGAATTATAAATTTGCCACGATCAAACAATGTGGTTGTCCCCACACTTTAAAAAAGGGGGGGGGGGGTATACTGTTTGTCCCCTGTCCCGCTCCCCCCCAAAAATGTTGTCGTCCCAAAATAAACGTTGTAGCCTACATTTGCTGCTTTAGCTCAGAATGGCTGATTCAATGACTCCAAACTAAAAAATGATGTTTAAATAATGATCTTTGGCTGAACAAAAAATGCTTAAAGTTGGCAGAAATTGTCTTGGATTGCACCACAGAGCATCTAGAACCCACAATTTTCCCCACGTTGTTAGGGCTTCGGGCTCACATTTAGTTCTGATCAAGGTACGCCCCCACACTTTTCAGAAGCAATTGACACCCTTGCATCTGTAGACACTGCAGCTTGAGAGCCTGAAGAAACATAGACAGAAGAGACGATAAGGAAATGTTCAGTTAGAAAAAAAAAACTTCCAATGGTATTCCAAGGCAAACCCAGAGAATCATGATGGGATTGGAACCCCAGGCCACCTGGATGGGATTCAAACCCCATGGGTCGGGCAGATGGGAGGCAAGCATCACTGCACAAACTAGATGAGAATTAAAGATATAGTCCATCATTTGTAATTTGTGCATTTTGTTCGTTTGAAGCAACAAAAGTGTTCAAAATCTAATGAATGATACTGAACAACTAACCTGATGAAGTTTCAGCTCAGCTTCAGCTGTATATTCCGAGAAAAACAGCATTCTTGGGATCTCAATTTCAAATCAAAATTTGCTGAATCATGTTTTGAATTGTAGCTTTACGCGATGTCGCGCACTGATCCGACGAATTGTAGCAACCGCGCGACTGTGCGTCGTGCCAATGCTTGCGCGCGCTGCGCCGAATAACAAAACGAACTACTAATTTAAATTTTCCTACAGTGCGTCTTAAGACGCACTGTTGGAAAGGCCTTCTTTCGTTGATTACTTCAAAATGATAGCTTGCCAGAAAGATTAATTTCACAGGGAGTTTAGTCCACTTACTATCTTTCAACCAACAATAATACGCCAGTTACTTTTTCGGATGGCTGCAAATGATGGACTATAGCTTTAAAGGAGTCCAAATAAACTTTATGTCATGTTTGTATGTTAATTCTCGACAGCACAATCTGTGGTCGCTGATGGAGAACGAAACGGTCTTCCAGCATCACTATCACGACGTGGCCCTGGCTGAGGACCGGGAGATCACCCACCTCCGGCTCAAACGCATCATGGAGCTGAACATCCTGCCTATCGAGAAACTGATTGAGAACATCACCCAGATGCAGTGGATGGTGGACGGCATGGGAGCCTACGACATGTCGCTGTCTATCAAGTACCTGCTCAACTATCAGGTATGGACTTCCTTCTTGAATTTAAAGCCAGAGTCCATCATTTGCAGCTATCCAAAAACTAACTGACATTATTATTGTTGAAAAACATACTTGGTTGAAAGATAGTAATGGGACTAAAATCCCTGTGAAATTATTCTTTCTGTCAAGCTTTCATTTTGAGGAAATCAACGAAAGAAGGCCTTTCCAACGGTGCGTCTTAAGAAGCACCGTTGGAAATTTCCGTTTGCATACCATGTTTTTATTCAGTGAAGAGCGTTGACACGACACACACGCGGGCGTGGTTGCTATAATTCGTTGGATCGGTGCGCGACATCGCATAGCTGCAATCGGCTCAGTGAGAACGTGTCTCGAGCGCTGAATTCAGGCCTGATTCAAAACATGATTCAGCAACTTTTGACTTGAAATTGAGATCCTAAAATGTTGTTTTTCTCGAAATATACAGCTGAAGCTGAGCTGAAACTTCATCAGGTTGGTTGTTCAGCACCCTTGTTTAAACAGCACCCTTGCTTTAAACGAACAAAATGCACAAATTACAAATGATGGACTATACCTTTAAGGTTACGCTATGTGACCACATACACGAGCTTAGTACCTTTTGAGACATGCTGGGGTGCACACACTCTTGTTTTACTATACTCTCGAGGACAATGCTTTGTGTTTTCCTTTGTCCCTGTAACATAACACTCTCCCATAGACTAAGCACACAAACTTACTACAAAGGACCGTTTCCAACAAAAGACTCAACTCTCGAGGACTAAGGATCTGTTGTTCTCCCTTTGTGTGTCGGTCCTCGGGGGTCATGTAGAACATGTACACACACTGGTTCACACCTATTGGGCAAAGTATGCATACATTTTATGTAAGGTGTCAAATGTTTTTGTTTTGCACTAGTCATTCGGCGGCAACGCATAAGAGTCCCTCCTAGTCACTGTACAGTAGGGCGCTGTGTCCGTAAGATTTAGCGTACTAGACAGTGATCTGAAAAAGTTCTTGTTCTTCATGTTCTTTCTCTGCAGGTGTTTCTAAGCTCCATTGTTTCTCTTGGCAAGGAGCATCATCTCAGATATGCTGAACAGTCACAGGCTTTGAAGGTATGTACCTGCCAGGAGAACAAAAAAATGTGCTCGTCTATTTGATTCCCGCACAGCAAGTTATAGAATTTGGAAGGATCGTGCTGCAAGAGGCCCAGAGAAATGGGGCTTTTCACATACAGTAGGAAGCGCATACACTGTACTTCGTGTTAATATGTGTGTATCACTTAGATATTATGAGGTTAAAGGGAATATACAACATTTGCAATCATCGAAAAATAAAACTACCAAGATTTTACGAAATACCTTACTAGGATGTTGGTAAATGACAATCTCAAGCATCTTGTAAAATTAAGGCACCTGGTGTGAAGTCATTTTCAAGAAAATGGTATTTTTGTATACATTTCCAACGGTGGTCGGCCGACCAGCGTTGGAAAAACCTAACTATTTTTCAACTACTGCTCCAAATTTACATTTTTTTCAGTCCAAATTTTGTTTGCTATTGGTTACATGTTCATGAACGGGTGCAGGCCAGCTAGACTCTGGTTCCCGTGCCTTACAATTTCCCATCAACTATAAATTGATCCATTTTATATTTTGTGGAGTCGGGGAAACAGACTTCTTGAACATTTTTGTTTTTCTTAGTGTTTCCAACCTTTTCGAACACAAAACTTAAAAAATGTCAGTGTAACAATATTTGATCGATATACTAAGCCCTCAAATAGTTCATTTCTGAAAATTACATCAAAAACCAGTGATGTACATTCCCTTTAAGAAAGGTGATTGTTTTTTTCCCCATTTTGTGAGATTCTGTCGAAAAGTCATTAGCTTGTGATTCGGTTTGTTTGGATTGAATCATAATTTACGGTGTACGCTAAGGTTGAACCCTAATAGACCTACTCTCCATTCAAGTGCACTTCAGATATAATCAATTCAGTTAAGAGGTTTCAAACAAGTTTGATCAAACTGTATTGATCTTTACTTCTTAACTAACCCAAAAATTAAATGTGAAAACTGCTGGAGACATGACGCCAAGATTCTTTCTTGTTGCAGATCTGTGGGTGCTTTGCCCTGACGGAGCTTGCCCACGGTAGCAACACAAAGGCCATGAGAACTACAGCGACGTTTGATCCTAAAACGCAGGTAAAAGAATTTGGGGTTTTTGAAATCTAACCAAAACCTTATTTCTAGAAGTTTAAAGATATAGTCCATCATTTGTAATTTGTGCATTTTGTTCGTTTGAAGCAAGAAAAGTGTTCAAAATCTAATGAAGGATACTGCACAACTAACCTGATGAAGTTTCAGCTCAGCTTCAGCTGTATATTCCGAGAAAAACAGCATTCTAGGATCTCAATTTCAAATCAAAAGTTGCTGAATCATGTTTTGAATTGTTTTGAATTGCAGCTATACGCGATGTCGCGCACTGATCCGACGAATTATAGCAACCGCGCGCGCCTGTGCGTCGTGCCAATGCTTGCGCGCGCTGCGCCGAATAACAAAACGAACTTCTAATTTAAATTTTCCTACGGTGCGTCTTAAGACGCACCGTTGGAAAAGCCTTCTTTCGTTGATTACTTCAAAATGATAGCTTGCCAGAAAGATTTATTTCACAGGGAGTTTAGTCCACTTACTATCTTTCAACCAAGTATGTTTTTCAACAATAATATGCCAGTTACTTTTTCGGATGGCTGCAAATGATGGACTATAGCTTTAAACATGTGCTGCATGAGGATAGCCTGGGAACACCTGTATTATCAATGTTTCTGTTAGTGTAAATTTGGGTGTGAAAACTTTGATATCTCATTGTGAAGGAAAAATTGATGTCTTATTCTTAATATTTGAATTTAAGTTTGAACGTTGAACCAGATAAAAATGAAAAAAAAAAAAATATTGAAAGTTCAAGAGTTGAGCCAAAATGTTCCAAAACTTCTTGTTTTGGGTGTGACAACTTAGAGATCTTGTTGTGAGGGGAAACTTTATGTGTCATTATTCCTAAGTTTTGAATTAAGTTGGAATTTTGGAACCAGATATGAATGAAAACATCGACTGAAAATTCAAGAGTTGAGCCAATGTATTCCAAAACTTTTTGTTTTGGATGTGACAACTTGGAGATATTTTTGTGAAGGGAAACAATATGTCTTATTCTTAAACTTTGAATCAAGTTTAATTAAGATAATTAAGAATGAAAACGTCGATTGAAACTTCAAGAGTAAGGCCAAATTATTCCAAAAGTTCTTGTTTTCGGCACAGATCAGGAATGTTAGTCAGAAACATGTGCCAAGATAATTAAATACACACACTATGCTATCTCATTTGTTTTCAGGAGTTCATCTTGAACACCCCAGACATCGAGGCCGCCAAGTGCTGGGTGGGTCTGATGGGCAAGACGGCCACTCACGCTGTCCTGTACGCCCAGCTCTACACCCCTGACGGGGTGTGTCACGGCCTTCACGTCTTCATCGTCCCGCTGAGGGATCCCAAGACCCTCCACGGACTGCCTGGGCTCGTGGTGGGGGACATGGGCAAGAAGATGGGACTGAATGGTCTGGATAATGGGTGAGATTCTGCAAATTGTTGTGTCGGGTCTTCCTTCGCAGTGTTGACATTGAGTCTGTCACACACCCTTGAGTCCTCGCTAGTCCGTCACAATTAAGTAACCCTGTCCCAGTTCAAGACACAAGCTATTCAAATGAACTGTGACAAAAGCTTTGCTGTGTTTTCAAACCTGTTTCCTGTGCCTGGACTTGTGATTGGACTTGTGATTTACTTGTGAATGAAAATGTGATGGAGTTATGACAAACCATACTACAAAAATCTCTCTAATGGAGTGCATATGGGCAATTCCACGGTTACTCACGTTACATATTTGATGTACTTTTGAGTTTCCTTGGGCTGTAATTACCTTACTGAAAAGGTTTAATAACTGTTATCCCCATGGTAGATGGAGTAGACCTAGACCTACCTAAGCACCAAAGATGACATCCAGAAAAATGTGTTATGTATAATAAACAAGACGCACAAAATCTGTTACTCACGTTACGAATATGTAATGTGAGTAACTGTGGAATTGCCTATATACATAACACAGCGACCAGTAATTAACGTCATGAATTGTGTGGCATTTTGTTTCACCACCAGACACTGGGAGTTTAACCTATTTATAATATACTTCCCTGATAATACTGACCATTTTGGTGATTTGGGAGTCATACATTTGGGATATACTTTCCTACTTTTACAAAATCCACCAAGTCCCAGTTTATTAGCCCATTTGAGATATGGCCGACACAATAGGAGGGCGCTGTTTGGTTTGGGTAAATATAAAGACTTTACCCAAACTGGACCTAGACTGGTTCCTGGTCCATCCACTGCATATTTCGAATGATCCATAGTTATTGGGAGCAGGGATTGGTCTCGGAGACCATCGCAAATTAAGTTTGAACGTATTCGCGCACCGACGACCCCTGATGCTCACGTGAAGATGTTGTGGCTAATAGCTTAGCACATTAAAGGGAAGATACAACATTTGCAAACATCACAAAACGAAATGATCAAATTATCACAAAATACCATACTGGATTGTTAGGGAATGACAGTCTACAGCATCCAGTAAAATCATGGCTCCTGGTGTGCTGACATTTTCAAGAAAAATTGTATTTTTCCAATGTTGGTCGGCCGACCAGCGTTGGAGAAAACTGGCTATTTTTCAAAAACTGCTCCTACTTTTTCATAATTAGTTATTCCGCATTTTCTTTGCAATTGATTACACAACTGTGAAGGGGTACAAGCCTGCTAGACTGATTCTCTGACCTTACAATTCCCTAAAGTCTATCAATTCTCCATTTTATCTTAAATGGGGTCAGGGAACCAGACTACAAGAACATGATTGGTTTTCTATGTTTTTCCAGCATCTACAAGCCCAAAACGTGAAACAAGTCAGTTGAACAATATTTGCTATAACATACTTATCCTCCAAATTCATTTATTTCTGAAAACTGCGGCAAAAGCAAATGTTGTACATTCCCTTTAAATAGCACATAGCAGGAGGGTTAATTAAGTTGCTTGCCCTGAAGTATCAGAGTTCCTCCCCTTGTCTTGCAGGTTTGTCATTTTCGATAATTATCGCATTCCAAAAGAAAATCTACTCAATAAGATGGCCGACGTGTCTCGTGATGGCAAATATATCACACCCCATAAGGTAAGTACTTTTTTTGAAAAGCCAATGATTACTAAGAGTATCTTTAAATTATTACATACAGTACATACAAGTAAACATTGAATGGAGTGATCAAACAATTTCAGTTGCGTAATTGAAAGTGAGAAACTAATGCAGGATATATTGGCAAATATTGAATAATCTGTTTGTGATTTTACTGAAAGAATTCTAAAAAGCATCGAAGGGCCTCAAAGGGCTTCTTGTCAGCAAGTCCCATTTTCCTTCACTGAGCAATTGTTTATTGATTGTTCATGCATGTATGTTTGCCATTAAGAATATGCCAGTTCGGTATTTCAACTGCGCATGTGCACAATGATATGGGTCACGGGTCATTCGGGATAATCGAACGTTTCGAAGACGCGTGAACGCAGGCGCACAACGCTTGCGTGTACATTACCAGCAGAATGGGCGCTCACATAACATCACGTCAGAGATGTTATCCTGAATGACCTCAGGTCATTGAAATACCGAACCGGCTTATTCAACAAGTGTTTCAGTGTCTCACTTGTGCTGCATCAGAATGACGTGGCTATACGGTCGGCTGTAACACAGGCTTGTATGGGAAGTGGCTTCGACTACATTCATAGGTGCATGTGTTATTTCTAGCCATAGCCACGTCATTTAAACACAGCCTTGGTTCCTTGTTGACGGGTCATTGCCATTAAAAAAACAACAATCAATTTATTTTTTATTTTTTCATTTTGATTAAATTCAATTTTTGATTGTAAATTAATTTCACTGCCAGGATCATAAAAGTGTTTCAATACATGTAGATCCTCATCAGTTGGTCAGATAGGTATCTCTCAAATGACATCACTTCCTACAGATTGCCACGTGCATCAGCATTTTTTTCGTGACGCGCATCGGCTGCGCCGTATTTCGAAGAAATTTCGAGCAACGTGTGCGTGAGTTTAGAGCATTTTGTACAAGGCGCGCTCACACACCTGATGGCGTTGAACGCGCAGCTGTAATTTTCCTACGAAGGTGTCCTATGAGAGAGATCTTTTGCCATTTGTTGATATCTTTATAGTTGAGTAGATTTCATATTGATTTTGTTTGATTATTGATTGCATGCCCAGGATCCCAGCAAGCGCTTCAGTGCTTCATTGGGCTCTCTGTCAGCAGGTCGTATGGGTATCGCCAGCGTCGGTGTGTGCAATCTGAAGAAAGCCATGACCATCGCTGTCCGTTACTCGGCCGTCCGGAGACAGTTTGGACCCACGGATGACGGCCAAGAGATCCCAGTCATTGAATACCAACTGCAGGTATTACTTAAAGGGAATATACATCATTTGCTTTTGCTGTAATTTTCAGAAATGGATGGAATTGGGGGGTTGGAAATATATAGCAAATATAGTTAAACTGACTTTTTTGAGGTTTTGGGTTCGAAAGTGCTATAAAAACCAAGAAAAACAATCATTTCCCTGTAGTCTGGTTCCCGGACTCCATATAAGAAGAAACAGAGCAGTTTACATACATTGGGGAATTGTAAGGTCAGGGAACCAGTCTAGCTGGCTTGTACCCGTTCATAGGTGTGTAATCGATTGCAAACAAGTGCGATGGTCAATTGGGGCCAATATTTGAAAAAAAGCCAGTTTTTTCCAACGCTGGTTGGCCGACCAGTGTTGGAAATTGATACAAAAATACCACTTTTCTTGAAAATGACAGAATACCAGGTGCCATGATTTTACAGGATGCTTTACACTGTCATTCACTAACAGTCCAGCAAGGTATTTCAAAATGATTTGGTAGTTTTATTTTTTGATGTTTGCAAATGTTGTATTTTCTCTTTAACCCTAAAACTCCACATATAATCTGGCCAGAAACCCTGCCTAACTATTGTCAAAGTGAGAGGCCTGCCTAGTGTGAAATAATCAAACAAATCATCAACCATTCACAGGCCAAACAGCCCTCATAATCTGAGGCAATCAGCCTTCATGTACATATAGGATTCAACTATGGCATTGTTCAATGGGATGTCAGCTCCAGTATATGTGATGCGATCAAGCTAAATGAGTCGTTTGTCGACCCCGGTCAATTTTTTTTTATTACAATCTCAGCATTACTGCTGTTAAAACCGCATGCTGGTACCATCTTTAGTTCAAAAATTATGGAAGTCCGAACACCAAGAGATGTGATGAAGTGATGTGATGAAGTGGCCCTATTTTGGTCTGTATCTCCAAATGAAAATTCCCGACAAACGACTCATGTAGCTTGATCGCATCACATATGTGACCGGCTCCACAATAAAGGGTATTATGTCGCAAAAAAGTGAAATTGAGTTATATACATGGTGGAAAGCCCACAATGTAAGCTTTCATTTGGTATATAGTGGAGCTCCACAGTCCCTCCCGTTCTGGAGATATGACGTATTTGCATATTAATTACTCCCTTGGAGTTAAAATTACACAACTGAGAAAACAGGCTTTGAAATAGCAGGATTTGTGGTAGAACAACAGAATGATGCGCACAAAATGGTTGTTTTTTCCTTTTCATTCATCCAAATCAACATTTCTGTGAATGAAGCCTGAAACTGTAGGTATTAAAGAAGTCATTTATGACAAAAAATGAAAATCACATTTTGACAAAATTTTCACCCTCTCAATGTTGAGCAGGCCCATTACACAATAATGCTCAGTGTGACTTAATACCCTTTTTGGTGGAGCCGGTCACATGTTAAAATTTTCCGATAACATGCAGTTTATGACTATCCAAGAAGGTCTCATAGATTTCAAAACCTATTGCAATCTGTTGCATCTGGCTTGGTAAATAATCCATCACTGATGAACTTAAAAATCATTGACTAAAGTACAGTTTAAAAGATGAGTCAAATCTCTCACCAAAACAGTACGGGTTTTGAATATGTTAGCAACAATACTTAATTGTGTTTTGTATTTCCAGCAATGGCGGTTGATCCCGTACATAACAGCCATGTACGCTCATCACATTTTCGTCAACTACTTGTTTGAAAACTTCCACGATTTCACCATGGTGACGTTGTCTGGCGAGACAGATGAGAGACATGTAAGTTACTCACAAGGACCGTGGAAATGAACCAGTATGCATGCACATATTGGTGCATTTGCTTGCATGGCACATTGTATGCAGACTTAAAGTTTTTGACAGTAATGGCCAAGTTTGCGCAAGGACTATAGTTGACCAATGGTTAACTAACGTTTGCCCGAACTCTGTCTAGTCGACGGTGGTTGACTACGCTAGTCGACTATTTGGAACCAGCCTACTGGGGTTGGTTGCTTCGCTGGTAACCTATAGCCGTGTGCATTCATAACGTATGGCAGGGAGCTAGGATCCAGAAGTTTTGCGATGACATTTTGACGAGCGTTCGACTAGAGATGTTTGCACATTGCTATCAGTGCGCAGGCGTAAGGTATGTCACAAATCAACCACTAGTCGACTAATGGTCCCTGCCTGAACTTGGCCATAGTCGTTCTTTGTCATTGTCACATTGTGGGGGTACTTGAACGGTGAATGTATGCATTATTGATTGAAGCTTGATCGTTTTCATCATACTGTTTCAGGCTGAGATGGGTAAGGAGATCCACGCCCTGACGTGTTCCAGTAAGTCACTGACGACGTGGACGGCCAGGGACGCCATCCAAGAAGGCAGAGAGGCCTGTGGGGGACACGGCTTCCTTTATGGTAAAGAGTTCAACGTAAAGGCTGTCATGCCTCACGAAAAGTGTTTTACAATTGATTGGCAGTTATCTGCGAAAATTCTGCTCAAACCTTCAAATCACAGAATCCTCAATATGCAGACACCATGACAAATTCCTTGCTAGTCAATACCCCCCCCCCCCCACCTCTGAGCCTTTTAGAATTGTAGACTGATGTCTTGCAAAGTTTTGTCACCAATGTCATAAAAAGTGCATTTTTTTTTGTCTTTCCCTTTGGACTATTGACCATTCATGAAAAAACTTGAAATGTTAGTGATCACCGGTACACCAGGCATGCAACTTTTCCTCGGATCAGCTGATTTGCTCTTTTTTGACCTCCCATGTGTGTCATTGAAAATAGAAAAGCACTGTACAAAGTCTTGGAAAGATTTGAATTTCCTCTTTTTTTGTGACTTACCTGTTGCATGCCTGGTACACGTTGATTTGTCAGTTTGAACCTAAATAAACACTTAGCATGAATGTCTTGACTACATGAAGCATTCAAAATTTGATACAAACCGGTGCTTGTGTTTCCTAAAGGGAAGCAGAAGAGGGACAAAACACAAAACAGCTCTTTAAACTAACCTGCAAAATGTTGTTGTTCTGTCATCAGCAAGCGGCTTTGGCCAGTTGCGTAATGACCACGATCCCAACTGCACCTACGAAGGTGACAACAACGTCCTACTGATACAGACAAGCAACTATTTGATGGGATTTGCCCAGGCCAAGAAAGATGGTAGGAAAAACCGATTTCAATATAACTTGTGTATCTTAGTTGGTATAGAACAAGGCAAACTCGTTTTGGTAAGGAGTCAACTCAAAAATAACTCCAGAAATATTAAGGAGAAATTGCTGCTTAGTCAAGCAGTGGCTGATAAAATTTCCCTGAAAGATTCCGTCGTGTATAATAGCAGAGTTTCTTTCCTAATTAGTGAATCCCATCAAGGAAGTTTTCTCTACAAGTTTTGAGGCTTTTTATTGTGTTGACTCCAAAGGGTCAGTGTGGCAGTGAAAATATTGCTGATGAAATCGCAAACTACATTTAGCTTCATTTGAACGTTTGTATCGACCAAAGATGTGCACTGGTCAAAACGGCATTCCAACATGATAAATGTAAGCAATATTTGTACAAGATTATTTGAGTTGTTCTCTGGACTTTTCAAATTTTGTGGATAGACATGAAAAGACATTTTTTTGTTTTTGTCCAAAAGAATTAAGAACAATCTCATCCTGATACACAACCTCTTTTTAAACCCTAAAGCAACAAAACAAGTTTCAAAGAACATAAAAAATACCTTAAAAATGGATTACGCAAATTTCAGGTTTCAGGTTTCAGGTTTGTTTATTTTCCACAATATAAAAAAACCCCCCAAAAAACCCCCAAAACCCGACAAATTACAAAATCATTTAAAGAAAATCAAATACAATTGTATACCATTTTACTAAGTAAATTTTATGCAAAATTAATGCAAAGAAATATATGTATGTATATATACATCATATATGCTTCCTTTGAATAGATATATATCTTGATTGAGCCTTTTCATTTCTTTTTTCCATTTATAGGTGAGACTATTTCCTCTCCTATGGGCTCAGTGGATTTCCTGAATGACATGGATAGCATCGCCAAACAGCGCTTCACGTACACCAGGGAACAGGACGTCATGAATCCTGGAGGTCAGAAATATATTAAGTCCCATATACAGCAATGGACCTAAGACGTAATGACGTCACTCTTTGTTTGCATGTGTGCTTTCCTATGGGAGCCAGGTAGGGATGCAGCCTATGGGCTCTGTTCACAAGCACCCCATCAACGGCCAGAAAAGAAGTTGGGGGTGACATAGACTGGTTCCCGATCCCTCCACTGTGTATTTCGAATGTATCCAAAGTTATTAGAGGCGGGGATTAGTCTCGGAGACATCGCAAGTTGAATGCGAACGTATTCGTGCGCCGACAACACCTGACGCTCATGCAAAGACGCGGTGGCTATAGCTTTTGCACATCAGGAAGTCGTGCGTACTTCACGCATGACCCAGTACAGTACGCGCACGCTGTGTGTCCCGTTCGTGGAGCTCTCAAAAGAGGTAAAAACGCGCCCTCTATTGTTGGCGCACGGAGCCCATTGTCCCCACCTGGCTCCCATAGGAAAACGCACATGTAAACAAAGGGTCTTGTCATTATGTCTTAGGTCTATTGCATCTGTAGATACTTCTGAAAATTTTTGAATTTATTGTTGGGTTTGAATTTAAGAAGAAAAGAATATCCTTGGCTTGAAATCTAGTTCATACTTACACTTGAACGTACATGTAACATGGATTAGGTGCACAAAACCTTGGAGGAAAAATGCAGTGGATTTGAGAAAATATGTGATGTGATCAAGCTAAATGAGTCGTTTGTCTGAAACTTTCATTTGTAGATTCGGGCCAAAATAGGGCCACTTTATCACATCACTTCATCACCAGGGTTCGAAATTAGCGGTAGCCCGCTAGCCAAATGCTAGTCAAAACAGCGGCGGGCTAGTCAAACTATTCCTTAAGTAGCCCGGCTGGCGAGTCAAAAAATTATTGGGATACGGCAAAGATGGAAAGATAGGAAGAAAAAAACAACAAAACATGCGGCCAGTGAAACTGCTTGCGGGCTAGTTAACAGTCTGTTTCAGTAGCCCGGCTGGCTAGTGAACAAAAATGTTAAGGCCGAACCCTGCATCACATCTCTTGGTGTTTTGACTTCCATAATTTCTGACCTAAAGATGGTACCAGCATGCAGTTTTCACAGCAGTAATGCTGAGATTGTGCTCTTTTCAGATCTTTAAAAAAAAATGACCAGGGTGGACAAACAACTCATTTAGCTTGATCGCATCACATATATTTAAGAACTTTGTACTTGTGATGTTACAAATCTGCATTCATTTTCACTGGCCGTAACATTTCCAGGCTCAAGAAATGTACCAGAAAGGCAAAAATTGCTTGATCAAAATATGAAATATTTAAAAAAAAAAAAGAAAAAAAAGAAATGAAGAGTGTCTTTAAAGGGAATGTACAACATATGCTTTTGCTGCAATTTTCAGAAATAAATGGATTTGGAGGATTAGTATGTTAAAGCAAATACTGTTGAACTGACTTGTTTCACGTTTTGGGCTTGTAGGTGCTGGAAAAACGAGGCAAACCAATCATGTTTTCGTAGTCTGGTTCCCTGACCCACTTAAGATGAAAGAGAGCAATTTATAGACTTTGGGAATTGTAAGGTCAGAGAATCAGTCTTGCAGGCTTGTACCCCTTCACACACAGGTGTGTAATCAATTGCAAAGAAAAATGCGGAACACCTACATATGAAAATTCAGAGCACCTTTTGGAAAAAAAGCCAGTTTTTCCAACACTGGTCGGCCGACCAGCATTGGAAAATGCAAATTTTCTTGAAAATGTCATAACACCAGTAGCCACGATTGTACAGGATGCTGTAGACTATCATTCCCCAACAATCCAGTATGGTCTTTCGGGATAATTCTATCATTTCGTTTTTGATATTTGCAAATGTTGTATCTTCCCTTTAATTGAATTCAAACAAAATAATTAACATGTTGCCTATCATCAAGTAACTTTTAGCAATTTAAAACAACTTTCGTCCCTGATTTATAGCGGCCCTATCTGCCTACCAGTGGTTGGTCGTGCACTTGCTCAATGAGAGCATTGCCAAGATACAAGCAGAGAGCGGAAAGGGGAAAGACGCCTTCACCGCACGGAATGACAGTCAGGTCTACTACTGCCGGTCGCTTGCCATTGCTTTCATCGAGGTAGATTGAATGTTTGTCATCTTTTTTTAAGTGGAGTCCGTCAAAATTGATACCCAGGTTCCGCGGTAATTTAGATATGGATTAGGAACTGTAGCGTGTCCTGATTTGATTTTATTACTACAAAGTGTTGGATTTCAGTTGAATCAGGAGGATTTCTGGTGAACGTGCCAAGGGGGTTTCAGGTTCATTAAGATAAAAACTACATCCGGTGTTACTAGACTTACTATTTAAAAACCTGACCCTGGTAGATCCCTCAACATTGAGGATGTGATGTTGACATGTTTAAACGAAAAAAATCTAAATCCTCCAAAACATTTAAATGAAACCTGAATCACGAAAAAGGGACCTAAGTTCATTCGATCTTCCTTTGAGTGTAATAAATCTACATAGCAAAATATAACTAACGGTCTTTTCAAACCTTTTTAATTTACAAAACCTTAGAAGCAACGCAGTGATTTGGTGAACACGTAGTTAAGTTTTTACATTTCCAATGACTGCCCGCTTTTTATTATGTCAATCATTGCGGATTTATCATGTCAATCACGCCGGTCTGCAGACATAAAAGCTAGCCGTCAGCCTTTGTGACATGGCTTAACATTTAGACGGTTCTAAAATGTTTGCTGAACATTTACAAATCCTTACTCAAAATGTGAAATTTACTAGTCACATTCTTACTCAAAATACATCAGAAGGTTTTCTGAGGATTTTTTGCAGGATTCATCAGGAGGAAGATCGAACACATCTACTTCTTCTCAAATTGTGGCTTGATATTTCGCAAAAATGTGAAGTAAAAAGAATCTGTATTCTAGCACAATGAAGGTGTTTGGAGGAGCCGAAAAGGTTTTTAGCAAAACTGGCAATTAATTAAAAAAAATAATGTTAGATATTAGTTATAAATCTCACTTCTCGAAACCTCTAAACATGATTACATTTGTTATGGTGTGTCCTGGCCACGATCAATAATCCCCCTCCTTTGCGTGTGTTTTGTTCATTGTAGCATGCTGTAATCGACACTTTTTACAAGTTTAACCAGAGGAGCAACATTGACCCATCAGTCAGAGATGCCTTACAGAAGCTCTGCAGTTTGTATGGTCTCTGGAGTCTTGAGAAACACTCAGCAACACTCTACCAAGGTAGCATTGCCTTTTTACTACAAAGGACTATTTGCATCCACAGAATCAAAGTAAAGTTCCAAAGTTCTGTTAGCTGGTACATATTTAGGAAATCAGGATTCTAATTACTAATACAACTCGTTACCTTATAAGGACATTGGTGTGCGCGTCGCGCGTACTGCACGAGATCGCGCAAAACGCAGCTGGGCTGGTGAAGTGTGAATTTCGGACCATGAAATACTGATTCACTTGTAGTACATTGCGCATGCATACGTGAGGAATGTGAAAGTTCAACCAATGAAACGTTTAAAGGCAACGGATTTCATGGGAGTCAAAATATCATGTGACACTGGAAAAGTGTTTAAGACCAGCTAGCCATGTCTTTATCATCCGTTTAAGACCGGCCACGTGACGGGCTCTCGACCAATAGGAATGCGTAAACTGTCTTAGGTATTTATAAATATAGATTTCGTGCACATGTACCAGTGTTGACCAGTGTTGTAGTCGAGTCCATCACAAGTCCATTACAAGTCATCCTGTCCAGATAAAATTAAGTCTAAAGCTGTTCAAATAAGCTGTGACAAAAACATTATTTTGTGAATCATCCCCTGATACTTGTGACTGGACTCGTAGAAGGACTTTTGATCTACTTCAAACTGAACTTGTGATGGACTTGAATGCGACACTGACATATTACCCCTTCAACATTGAAGCAGAGAGTAGATGATGGACTTGGGAGGGCCGTTGCCACCTTGCACACAAGCTAAGGTGCTTCCGCTTTCCTCTGTGAAAAATATTGTTGATCTGATATTTAATTTTTGACCTTTTTTTGGACACCGGTAGCCACAGGTATGCTGTGTGGAGTGCTGTGGCCTCGTGGTTAAGGGCATTGGATTGTGGTCTGTGGGTAATTCTGCAGGTTGTAGGTTCGAGTCCTGCCTAGGGTCATGGTGCGTGTGCCCTTGGGCAAGGCACTTTGTCACTCATTGCTTCTCTCCACCCAGGGGTAAATGGGTACCTGTGAGGGCAGAGATGGTTATTGTGATTGAATTAACTTCCTTGTGCCTAACAGGCAGCATCCAGCTGTATACTCCCTGGGGAGCTGAGAAGGTTTCAGGAGTGTTTGCCCGTTGAAACAGGGAAAATAATAATTGTAAAGCGCTTTGATACCTCGTAGCGGCGTAAAAGCGCTATATAAATGCCTGCTATTTTGCTGGATATGTACAGGTATTTGCAAAACAATACAAAGACTCAAGTTCTTTTGCAAATCCTTATGCATTAATTTACAGGATAACTTTCTATCCAAATTCCCAATCCCATTCTCCACAGTAGAGTATACTGAATTTGAAACTGTTTCTTTTTTAGGATGAATAATTCTACTGACCTCTTCTGGTAAAAAAGTTGACAGACTCGAAATAGAATTTGACTTCAACGCTGTCTTCCTTTGTGAAAAGCATTCTGTGACAGTGTCTTGCCATTCTCTTTCCAGGGGGTTATTTCTCCGGCAGCGGTCCAGCCCGTCTGATCCGTAACGCCATCCTGACTCTCTGCTCTCAGCTCAAAGATGAAGCCGTGGCTCTTGTTGACGTCTTCGCTCCGCCCGACTTCATCCTGAATTCCCCCATAGGCGCCTCTGACGGACAGGTATAATTATTTCCTTGTTTAATTACCCAAAAAAATGAAAATTTGTCAGTTAAAGCTTTGCAATGGATCCACCAATTAACACGATCCTCCATACAGAAGACCAACTTGTTAGCGTTATCAGCTTTATCATGAATCTCTCTGTTCAATTTATTTTATACAACGCCTGAAATAATCCCCGCCATCTGATTGGTGGGTCATTGTTCACAAAACATTGAATTATTCATCCTAACCCACGGCCCAGCCGCACCACAAAAATGAACGTTCTATTCCAGGGTAAATGGAAGTTCCAATGCACTTTCACACTATTGGTGGCTCTGACCAATCAGATGACAAGGATTTATTCAGGTGTTGTACAAAACAAATAATGAATGTTTCACATTTGTGCAATGGAAAGAATTATTTCATGAGGTGACAGATGGAATGTTCTCTGCGAACATTCATCTGTCACCTCATGAATTTATTCTTTCCATTGCACTCACAAACATTCATTATTTGTATACTATTCTCTCTTGCCTTACAGGTGTACAAGCGTCTGTACGCCTCCTTCCTGCAGACACCAGGTAGTCTGGAGAGACCCCATTGGTGGAAGGAGTTTGTCGAGAAACCAGTCATAGCAAAGTTGTGAGTAGCAAGGTAGGTCCAGAAATACTAGCTACTGTTTGCTTAATTTCCTCACTGGATTTATGCACAATGACAGCGACTTTGAGGCAGGCGCGTAGCCAGGGTTTTGTTTGCCTGTTGCAAAATAGAATTTTCGTCCCGTTATCCCATTTTCGCCATCCAGATTTTGCTTCCGTCAAGTGTCCCGACTTTGCTTTAAAAATCACCACCCCGTTGAAATCTGCCTCTCTGCACCCCCTGGCTACGCCACTGCTTTAAGGACTCCTAGCTTTGTGATGGTATCGGTATGGAGTCAAGTCCATCACAAGTCTGGTCAAAAGAAAGTCCCAAGTCCTTTCATCACAACTCACAGTCGCAAGTAACAGGGGATGAATACTACTTAAAGGTAGAGTCCATCATTTGTAATTTGTGCATTTTGTTCGTTTGAAGTAACAAAAGAGTTCAAAATCTAATGAAGGATACTGAGCAACTAACCTGATGAAGTTTCAGCTAAGCTTCAGCTGTACATTCCGAGAAAAACAGCATTCTAAGATCTCAATTTCAAATCAAAAGTTGCTGAATCATGTTTTGAATTGTTTTGAATTGCAACTATACGCGACGTCGCGCACTGATCCGACGAATTATAACAACCGTGCGCGCGTGTGCGTCGTTCGAATACTTGTGCGCGCTTCGCTGAATAACAAAACGAACTACTAATTTAAATTTTCCTACGGTGCTTCTTAAGAATCACCGTTGGAAATGCCTTCTTTCGTTGATTACTTCAAAATGACAGCTTCCCAGAAAGAATAATTTCACAGGGAATTTAGTCTCCTTACTATCTTTCAACCAAGTTAGTTTTTCAACAATAATTACGCCAGTTACTTTTCGGATGGCTGCAAATGATGGACTCTACCTTTAAGGAATGCCATTGTCACAGTTAATTTGAATAGCTTGGGACTTGACTTGAGAATGGAGGACTTGTGATGGACTTGTGATGGACTTTTGAGGACCTGTGGGAACTTGTGATTGACTTGACTTTAGCACTCGATGATATGGAAGTTTTTACCGTAAGGAAGTTAATAATGTCCATGGCCTGTTCATAACTCAGTATGAGGGTAAGATTCCTGATGTTGCAGCAAGTATTCACTCTGCAACTTTGCAAAAGTTGAACACAATATATTCCAGTTCCGGCAAATATTGCTTTGACTGTTTTTTGAGGTAAAATTTATATTAAATGCTTGAGTATGAAGCAGCTGTTTAGACAGAGCCAAGCAACCATTAATGGTTGCAAAAGCTTATGAAATTATTTGGATAAGGGATTATATTGGTCAGCTGACAATGTTTATTTTTGCATGGTTCAATGAACCTGGTTATAGACCATGAAAGGTACATGTATGTGTGTATATTTCGCATTGATGATGTTTCAGTAAATAGTTGTGATTTATTAAACAATTTGTTGAATTGTGCAATGTCGATTTCAGTTAATTAATTCAGTGCATAGGGACTTCTTGCTGATTCGCGCTATATAAGTAATGTTTGTTACTACATGTATTATTGTTATTTCAGAACTGGAGTTTTGAAAAAGATTATTTTGAATTTGAATATTTCACCTAAACATATTTATTAAAACAACTGAAATTGAATAAACATGCATCTCCTTTTACAGTTGTCTGATAAAAAAGTACATGTTTGAGTTGTATTGTATTTTTTTTATGAAACAAGAGAGAAAAGGTTTTATGAAAAAAGAAATTGTTATGATTTAGAAAGAAATTCCTAAATTTATTATTTGCATATTAAACAAATATTCTTCCCGTGTGTATGTTTGCTTAAACTAGAGATTGTCTGCTCCATATGCCAATTTCATGGAGCCACTGATGGGCACAGTAATTTGTTAAGCACAGACATATTTGCTTAGCATAAACCAGCTGTCAGCCAAAATGTCAGGCATAGCTCAGTGACTGAACCGAACGTGTAGCTCAGCGACTGGTTCTCATATCAGCTAATAGGGGATCAATTTGCTGTGCAGTATTTTATGCTCGGCAGCGCCGTGAAATTAGGCCCAGTGTGAATAACTTTTTTTTCCGTGTTCGTGACCTCATCAGCAACACATCATTTTACCAAGATGGAAAACAGCGGGTACATGTACTATTATTAAGGGAATAAATGTGTGCTCCGGAGGTTTTTATCACTCTGTTTAATACCACTTAGAGTCTGGGTGCTGATAATTACCCGAGCCGGAGGCGAGGGTAATTATCAGCACCCAGACTCTAAGTGGTATTAAACAGAGTGATAAATACCGACGGAGTACATATTTATTCCCATTCATAAATACCTTTTCGGTAAAAAAAAATCATATAATTCGTTCAAAACATCCCGATTTTGTTCAACAAATTCACTTTATGCTTTTTGAAACATCCCTCCTGCAAAATAATGGAGTGTTCAGCTGGCGAATAAGATGAAAACAACCCTTTTATGGAGATTGACGCGCGCGTATCATGTTCTACGCGATGTCGCGCAGAACGCACCTGGCGCGTTGCGTTTTGAATTTAGAACTATAAAATTCTAAATCCCTGGTAGTGTTGCGCATGCCTACGTGAGGATTGTGAACGTTCAACCAATGAAACGATAAGAGGCACTGGATTTTTAGGAGTCCATATTTTATTGTGACACTGGAAAAGTGTTTAAGACCAGCTAGCCATGTCTTTATCATCCGTTTAATACCGGCCACGTGACGGGCTCTCGACCAATAGGAATGGTTAAACTGTCTGAGGTATTTATGAATGGTTGAATTAACCCATAAGTATCTGTACTACATTGTATTACATTGTGTTTATTCACTGATATATTCATAGAACCTTAGAGTGCTTAAGCAGTTTCGGGCACTACAGAGAGTAACAGTCTGGGGAGTGCTTACAGTGACTACAGTGTTGGTTTATTTGGCAGTTGAGAAATTATACAGTACTTAAGTTTATCCATATTGTTTTTCATCTTGCAGTTGAAATAGAGTTTATTGTATTGTCGATACATGTATTGTTGTCTACGTGAAGTATTTGGAAATGTTCTGCGTTTGTGTTATTTTGTTCGAAAGAAATATAATACATGTATGTGTGATACCTTAGGATTACAAGAACATTAAATGATTGTTCTTGAGTCTAAGATCGTGAAAATGAAATCGCTACGTTTGACAGTACATGCATTGTGCAGCACCTCAAATAACTTTCTAAAATTGATTACAAACTGCCTTAAAGGTACAGTCCATCATTTGTAATTTGTGTATTTTGTTCGTTTGAAGCAACAAACGTGCTCAAAATCTAAAGAAGGATACTGAACAACTAACTTGATGAAGCTTCAGCTCAGCTTCAGCTGAATATTTCGAGAAAAACAACATTTTAGAATTTCAGTTTTAAATCAAAAGTTGCTGAATCATGTTTTGAATTGGGCCTGAATTCAGCGTCCGCGATCCGTCCTCACCGAGCCGATTGCAGCTACGCGATGTCGCGCACTGATCTGACGAGTTAAAACAACCGGACGCACGTGTGCGTCGTGTCAACGCTTGGGCGCGCTTCGCTTAAGACGCACCGTTGGAAAGGCCTTCTTTTGTTGATTTCTTCAAAATGACAGCATGCCAGAAAGACTATTTTCACAGGGAGTTTAGTTCTCTTACTATCTTTCGACCAAGTACACAATGTAATGTTTTCCAACACTAATTACGCCAGTTACTTTTTGGAAAGCTGCAAATGATGGACTGTAGCTTTAAATCAACGTGATTTGAAATTCTTGCCATGTTCTTGTATTTTTTTTGGATAAATAAATTGTAATAATTTCATGTGATTTCATTATAGTTAGACTGCTGGTGTGGCTGAAATTTGGATTTAGTTTTTTTCCTGTTTATTATATACCACTGTAATAGACCTGAGACATGATGAAATGATGCTTTATTTACAAGTATGTGTATACTTTCTTTTTATGGGAGCTATATGTAGGTCGGAGAGAGAGCCACTTAGCCCCCATAAGAATGGGCACAGTGAAAATAAAGCCTGATGTCTTGTTACTCAGGTCTTCTGTAAAAGAAAGCAGACGATGAAATTGTTTGTTCTTGTGTTAGAAACGTTATTGTTTTATTGTCAAGACTACCTGTATATGAGCTACCGTGTTTAATTTCATTTCATCCATAGTACTGAACCCAGCGTGCAATGATTAAACCATTAAGGGCCTGCCTTTGGAAACAAACTATGAAAAAGTTGGGCCAAGTGGAGAGATAAGATTGCCCTTCTTGGGTACACGAATAGACCAGTGTGGGCACTGAGTTGCTGTACACTCATTACGGCCCCAGTAATGGCGAACGCATTGTGTGAACTACATATATTATTCATAGTAACCTTCATGAATTGGTTGTGTTATAGCCAAAACAGTGCTTCTGCCATTACTGCAGACCTACTTGCAGTTAATCTGGGCTCCGATTGGTCCATAGGTCTATTAGTGGGAATGTTCAGTAGGGGTAAAAGTGGGAGTATTTGACCACATAAGGAAAACTGGCACCGCCTAGTGTAAATGAGAGAGTGAGATCGTAACCATAATCACTCATGACGTGATCATGTACTTATATTGTTTGCAGCATAGTACATGTATTCAGGTTTTTGCTTAGTAATCGTTGGTCAGATTCGGCATCCGGTCGAATAAATCCCTACTTACTGGTGAACAGATGTGATGGGGAGAATTCGACCAGATAAGGAAAACCAGCACTGCCTAGTGTAACTGAGAGAGTGGGATCTGAACTTTAATTACTTATAACAGTACCACATACTTAATTTGTTTGCAGCATATATTCAACCATAGTCAGACGTAAGGTTTGTGCTTTATAGCAAGTGGTCTGATTCCCCCCTCCCCCCCCCCCCCCGGGTCGAAAAATATCCCCTCATAGGTGGGACTCCATTAAGGGGACTTTGTTCATTCTGTGATTCTAGTTACTGGGTAAATAGATAACAAGGGTAACGATAGGCCCGTTCGCACTATCCAAAATCTCTGTGTTGAACCCAGGTCGAACCCCACAATTTCAGGAAACCCTTTCACACAAACAAGAATCCAACATTGCTGGTAATTGGGTCCAGCGCTCTATGCGTACTTGGGTAGAATTCAGCTCTGGTACGGACCAGGATTGAGAGGCTCTGCCAGGGTAGGAAAATCCAAAATCCTTGGCTGGCCCTTGTGCAAACTGGTTTAAGTGTGAACAGTATGCCTTGTCAACCTGTTTTAACTAAACCTGGTTCAACTCATGATGTGCCTGTGTTGAATTTAACACTGGCATGATTGGTATGCTAGACGATGGTGTGAAAAAGGCCTTCCATTTGTTTTTCGATGGGAGCATAGTTCATAATACATGTATTATTTCTAATCTCCTTTAACCAGTTCACGTGGAATGAGGTGTATACACGCAAAGGTTTTGCGGTATTCGGAACGGATGACGGATAAACACGCAACGAGCGAGTCCGGAAATATCTGTCTGCGACCCGCTCGCCAGAAATACCAGGGTGTGCTACCCGCAGATGACGGCCTCGAGCTCATGTCAAAATAATCCCGGCGCGAACTGGTTGACTGAAGATCTGGGTTTCCAAGGATTTCGCTAAATTCACTCTATTGAAGTCCTAAGTTTTTTTAAGACAAAAAGAATGACCCTGCACTTTTTTCATGGTATTGGTGTTCATAGGTACAAGGGTGTCAAGGATTTTGGAAGAGGGGAGAATAGAATGGTACAATATAAATTGAACTAATAACAAAATTCTATCTACTTTTGTTCTAATCTACGTCTCACAATACTGATGTAATGATGATTGTTCCTAGTCAAAACAAGGCTTAAATAATTTTAAAAGTATCATACTGTACAACGCTTTCCTACAAAAGAAATATTTGGTGTTACATGCCGTATATTGGACAAAATGTTGGGCCTCAGCAACCATCTGTCATTCTCTTGGTCATTTGAGAATCTTATTACATAATATAAACAGTCAAACAAACAAACAGAAATAGTCCATCCGTAAAATTAAAATTAAGTTTGCACAATTGCGTTATGGGTTGAAGTTGGTACATGTCATTTTGTCTGAAGTTGCTGATAAACTATTGTTGCCATTGAAACTCAATGTCCTTTCCCATCGTACAAAGACATAAAAAAAATAATGGAGCCCATTTCGAAGTGTTAACGCCATTGCAAACAATCTACAAAAAAGTTGAAAATATGCAGCATTTTCTGAAAACAACATTAAATAAAGAAAAGAAAGAAATCTAATATTTACAGTGTGACGATGAGAAAGATAAGTTTCATGTTTAAGTCAAAAGCAACATGCTTTTTAAGAATCGTTTAAATATACTATAAAGATGATCCCTAGAGATTGGTTGATAATATGAGAGATTTGTAGCAGCCATCTTGTTGTAGTCCCCGATCTTATTGCAATGTCATTTAATGAATTTACATGCAGGCACCACCCTATCTTGGTCCCCAGAGCCTTGGTTTTAGTCACCTATATAAATGAAAATAAAGATCAAAGTACTCCACTCTTATACTGCTATCAGTTGTAGAATTAGCCAGATACATATTCAGAAAAAACATTAACATATTTTCCTGAAACTTTTGAAGGATGAGATGGAAGCCCTTTCCTTTCTGTCATTTAAAATCCATGAAAAAATATATCTTTTGTACAGTTAGGCAGTGATTGCTTTTCTAAAAAAAAAAACTCAAAATTTAACAAGTTCTGTAATGTATTGTGAAATTGCAGTAAAAAACAATTATTTAACACTCAACCCACAATATCCATTAAAAGATCCCTTTTCTTACAAATCTATGAAAAACACAATAAAAATATTATCAGGTGGAGGAAGTGGCCACAGTGATTTTTCACACGATACTTCAGGCCAAAAAAAAAAGTCTCCGGTTTCTGGTATGCTCGCGTCGGCGTAGCCATGCGCGTCGGCAAAATGAAAAAGTTTTTTTTTTTCCAATGTAAGATGATGTCTCAAAACTGCCAAACTCACTGGTTTGACTGGAATCCTGCTGCTGCACAATTTTAACGTGTTTTTAGATGGGGTTACGATCGAGTATAAGCTTTATGTGGCCTCTCTGGACTCCCATTTATGTTGCACTAAATTTAGTCGGGAACCATTTGCAGTCATCAGCTAACATTAAACAAAAAAAAAGCGTCGCCGCACCACTTTTGGGGCAAGCTCCATACCAGAAACCGGATACTTTTTTTTGGGCCTAATCATGTTGGCATCTTTAGCCATCACAATTATGTCACTGGAGACAAGCCTAAGTGGTTCAGATTCCTGCTTTTTTGTATCTTTTTTCATGGAACATTGAGCTGGTCCGTCTGTCCGTTTTGAATTTCCGACTCCTTCATCCCGCCCACGGCCATCGGTTCTATGTCTAGTCTGATGCCGTCTCCTAGCACGGGGAATATACTCAGGCCATTGGGGGTCTCGCCTTGACCCGAAGTCTCCTCCGTCACGGGACCGACATCGGCTGGTAGCTCCGTGGGGACTCGGAGCTCAGTGTTGAGGTCCGGAAGGCCCGGCCTACCAGCGCGGTCGGGGAGCTCAGTGGGGAAGCCGGGAGGGTTGGCTGTCATCGTGGTCTCGGTGCTGGGGTTGGAAGGGAAGAGGGGGTTCATGGAAGCATCATTGCTGGGATCAGGGATACCGCCTGTTGAGGTGAGGAGACGATGGAAGTTATGAGAAGGGTTACTGTGAGGGAAGGGATGTCAGGTGTATTGGTGGGTGGAAGATGTTATCTTTGTGACTTGGGTCGAAATCCAATGACGGCCAACATGATTAGAGATGTTCTTCCTTTTTCTTCCCGAGGGTCAATGGCTGGGAAAATTGGAAAACCCTCCAGTTGCCGTCATATTGAATTGATTTTTACCCGTAACCAACTGATAAATTTGGCTCAAGTCTAGTCAGTGATGATGGTTTGGGGAGGATACAAGAAGTGTGGTCCGTGATTGTCTCCCAAACGTTTCACCTTGGGTGGATGGGGAGCCAATTTGGTATGTGATTAATGATGAATGTGAAGATTTTCTCTGTACTTGAGTTTTTATCCATCTCTGACACAAACAATCTTCTGTTTGTCCTCTAATTGCAAGATTAAGCTATAGATCTGTATTGCTGAATGATCAAATTTGATTGCTTCATTTATAGGAGTTGCTTTAAACATTAAACATGTAGGCCTGGAACTGTAATCTGGGAACTGACCTGACTGTATAATAAATACTTGTTCTAAGAATGACACCCGGCTTCTAAGCTCAGCTATCTCCACTAGCAGAGCCTCTAGTTCCACAGCCTGTGGTACAAGGAAAATAAGAAATGCGTTCATTAAGGTTGATGAAAGGCTGAAACGTGAATAGTCTTTCTCCGAGTCCGTATGAGGATTGTAATTATTTGGATAACTGCATGGAACTATTTTGTTAGAAAGAAAGCTAAAAAACGAACTTGTCAAGGACTGGAAGTCGTATATGTTCCTTCCAAGAGCTCATAAGAGAAAAACCTCCCAAACTTACTTGGGTGGTACTCGCACCTATGACCGAAAAGTTATATCTTAACCATTAGCAAAACAGGATCAGCTTGCAGATGTGAAATTGTCAATTAGAACAGGATTTCAACAGTATTAAACTCAAAGAATGGTGGAAAAGATAAGTTTACTTACTGAAACATTAAGCCCATGCATATCACCATTAGAACCCACAGGTCCTGGCGGGCCTGGTTCACCTGGTGCTCCCTGAATACCTACAAACGGGGAAAGAGAGAAATATATATGAAGAATTGAAACATGAGTCTTCTATTGGGGTCTGCCCGATGTTCCCCAATACCTATGTTCCCCAATACATATGTTCCCCAAAATCCTTAGGGTTAGGGTTAGGGAACATAGGTATTGGGGAACATAGGTAAGCCCCCCTTCTATTGACGTGGCTACTACTTGGAAGTACGATGCCTCTTGTTGGTCTGATTCATTACACCGGATCTGAATTCAGTCAGCATGTTCATACAATCGTTTTGGTTCTTGAGTTCTGGTCATTTTGAACAGAGCATACTTCAACCAGGCTTTTGCTGACCAAATAACTCTTGCTGATTCTTGTTCTGTCAAATTTGTGTTTTGTAAAATAAGTAGAGATTGAACAGTGAGAAACACAAGAACAACAAAGAAGATTTATATCACCCCGGCGCAAAAATTCCATCTTGTAATAGTTTATGCGGTACCCGCTGCTATGTACATCAGATTCGAACCGGCCAACCGATCCCGTTAGCTCGGTGGTCGAGTGGTAAGACATCTGCGCTAGAAAGCAGGAGGTCGTGGGTTCGAGTCCCACCCGAGTGATTTTTTCCAACTTTCACTCGGGAGGTAACACACTGGGTATACAGTGTTTAAAACGTCGGTGAAGGGCAAAACCTAATTTGATTTATATCACCCCGGCGCAAAAATTCAATCTTGTAATAGTTTATGCGGTACCCGCTGCTATGTACATCAGATTCGAACCGGCCAACCGATCCCGTTAGCTCGGTGGTCGAGTGGTAAGACATCTGCACTAGAAAGCAGGAGGTCGTGGGTTCGAGTCCCACCCGAGTGATTTTTTCCCAACTTTCACTCGGGAGGTAACACACTGGGTATACAGTGTTTAAAACGTCGGTGAAGGGCAAAACCTAATTTGATTTATATCACCCCGGCGCAAAAATTCCATCTTGTAACAAAGAAGTTACAAAACCATATACATTTACCCAAATTCTTCATGTGTCCATCCAAAATTGAAAAACTGCCATGGGTCTTGCAGTGTACAATTACATGTACAGCAAGGAGGGCCCAACTCCATTGGCTAATCATAAGAGCCAGTATGAATTTGATATGTTACTGCTGGCACGTTTAAAAGGGCTCAATCCACAATTTAAATTTCCCAGGCAACCACCTCATGTTTGAAAAAGCCAACTCTGAGCACATGACTTCGTTTCTTCACAGTTGATAGGACTACAGAAAAATGGTGGAGTTATAAATATTATGGTCCCCTTATGAATTAAAAATGTTGAATCACAGTTTTCTTGATCTCATAGTCAATGTATAAAGACCAGACAAACCTGGAGCGGCCGGACCAGGCGGGCCTTGGGGCCCCTGCGGTCCTCTCGGCCCAGGAGGTCCCGGCTCACCCGCTGCCCCTGGCTGCCCGTTCTGTCCGGGCAATCCCACATCCCCCTTTGGTCCAGGGGGTCCGGACGGTCCCCTTGGCCCCCTTAGTCCGGCAGGCCCCTCGGGACCCGGGTGGCCCGTGACTGGCTGGGTGCTGTCTGGGGGAATGTGGTTGACGAATTGGCTGTTGCCTAGCGGTGTTGAGTGCGATCCTGATAACTGAAGCAAAACATAACACTTTTTTTTGTTAAGTCTCCTATTTTTCCATGGTATAATAATGATGCCATTTTATATCTTTAACATTCGATCTAAATCTTGTGTTAAATTTCTACGTAATTATATACATCCAATCACAACTTGAAGTGCTCTGTAAGTGTAGGAATAGGACACCGACACAAAATACTAATTCTGAACAATATTTATCACACAAGTGCTTTCATTCATTTGTGTGCTCGTATGTGAAAAGCTTTGTCATTCTTTGATGCAGCTGGTTTTCTGTAGGGGAGGTTCGAAGTTGTCTCTGGCCAGATATTGCTATAATCGGCTTCAAAAACGCCAAATCTTATATACGTTGTAATTTGTATGTACATGAGGTTTGGGAATAAGTCTCTGAAGCCAGAGACAAAGCCTGGATTTTGTGGCCTGTTACAGTTATCTGCATTTATTTGTTCATTTATTTAATTAGTTGTCTTGCATGTTCTTAAAACTCACCAACATGTCGACCTTTTGGCGTAACTCATCTATTTGGGTGCAATTGAAGCATACTGTAAAGAGTACAAATTACGAGTATGAAAATGGGAGGAACAGCGAGATGGAAACGGAAGTTCAACAGATTAGTTTATAAAAAGCACATTTTTAAAACCTTGAATTATACAAATTAGTTTGGCTCAATTTCGTGGTTTAAGTATATCACTCAACAATTGCCTCCCAAAACCAAGCGCTGGACCCAAAATTATCTTCTGCAATGCCATGTCTGTGGGCTAGTTAAGTCATTTACCTTAATACGCATGCGTGAAACACATCACGTGAGTGAATTTGTGTCTTAAATGGTGTTTAATCAAGTCGTAGACTCATCGATGAAAAATATATTCACTTTTTTGTGTCAAGAGGTGTATTTGGTTGCAGAAGAAAAAAACGATTGTGCGTTGGACAATCAACTGGTGTCCAAACGTAACAAACTTGTTAATTTGCATACAGCACGCGCGCCTCGCTGATTGGCCCAAAGTATAATCTCGACAGATGATGGCTGAATGAACACCCTCCAGACGCGTGACAAAAGCTTCCATGTACAACTCGGTTTGAAAGCAAATACATGTATGACAATAGGCTGTCAAGCAGCAATGTAAGAAGTGATAGCGCTTTGGCCTCAAATCCTCAACACGTCAAGTATCCTGCTTGTTACCCTTTCTGACTGGACCCCCGAGCACTGGTACAGTGGTGTGGACTCTTTCTGCAACATCATGCTGTGCGGAGGCGTTGGGCGTGAAACTTATGTCTCACATTCTTGACAAGGAAGCCACAACGAATGGAAGATACGGCGGTGAGTTTTGCATAGACTACACCCTCTTTTTATAACACTGGCAAATGTAGTAGAGCTAACAATTTGGAACGACTGCAAGAGTTTATCGTTAAATAATGCAGAACATAACGGCCAAAACAATTTTGCTCCAGAGGTAAGGTAAAGGTGAGATAAAAAAGGGGGGAAAAATACTGTTTAGAGTAGCCTATACCAACCTCTGTCGCAGTTCTGTCCGTTGAATCCTGGGCAGCATCTACGTTCTGTTGTCTCGACGGTACGGAGACCGACATAATACTTGGGACGGAACATTATCCTTTAAAGACATGATCAAAGAAGAAGGGAAACGTCAAATTACATATTTTGGTTCACAGTGGCTATAGATTTTAACAAAATGTACTTAAGTTGTCACTGTATTTTCCCCAAATGGTGTTAAAAGCTGTAAAATACTGCTTGTGGACCACCCCTTTTCGCGGGAATTGCACAAAATATGCCGTAACGATACATGGAACAATTTGTTCAGTTGCACGAGAAATGAAAAAGCAACAATGCACACAAACCAGACGATACAGACGGCTACTGTCGAAACATTATAGGCCTATAGACGTACATCTTTCTCATCACTTTTTTCAAGATGGGGTAGGGTTCAAACCATTCAACGCCTTCGACAATTAGACAAAATAACTTCCATGGCATCGTTTTAAAATGCTCATTTCCTACTTAATTCTAGACGTCAAAGTCTTTTATTTACACGGATGAACCATGGAGCTTTAAAAATAATGGATGAACGCACACATTTTTTCGATCATCCACGACACTCGTTATCATGGCACGCCGCCAGAAACTTGTCAGCGCCCCAATTTCACAGTCAACTCCCCCCTCAAATTGAAAGGGTGCCACTAAAGGGGTGACGGTTGGGCTTTCAGCGGTAACAACCCTTGACAGAATCGGACCAAGTAGGGGTCGCTGCACCCTTGGCCGTGTTGATTATGATATATGGGACCTGATGTCTGTGTCTCTGCTTCCATACCCCCGAGGCGGAGGAATTTCAAAGCATTTTTTTAGACGGTGTGAGGACAGGTTTCAAGGAAAATCTGAGGATGTAAATACAATCTGATAAATGTCCTTGTTTGTGTTGGCTTGTTTCTCCCTCTTTCTGGAGTTGGATTGGCCATAATATGCATTTGTTTAAAATTGGTTCTCAAGGAGACTGAGCTAGCCTCCTCTCTACGCCCATGACGAAGAGCATTCTTGCTAACTTAATGCTCAGCATCATTGTGGGTGGAATTACAACGCGTGATCCATTCATCCTTTCGTCTATCCTCTCCTTCAACTCTTTCTCCCGCATCTATAAGGGCCGAATCCAGCAGGCGATTCAATCATAAGTACACCATCAGTCTGATCACAACTAGATCACACATGTAGTCCCCTCCAGTCCCCCCCCCCCCAAAAAAAACCCGGGGGATGAACAATAAGAAAAGAAATCCCTTGTCAGATTTCATTTACATAGACTTGGGACTTGATGACTTGTGATTGACTTGTAACGGACTTTTGTGGACTTGTGATGGCTCGACTGCAGGCTTTGGAGGCAACAACATTCACTACAGGGAACCTTTCAGTAGAGCAAAGCATATATATTTTCCGACAATTTATAGAAATTCCTCGAAAAATGTGATTATTTTTGTTGTCCTGTTAGTTTCTTGCTCCAGTTGCCAAAATCGCCTTCTGTGTTTTCCTTTCGCACTTTGTTCTCTGGAAAACAGCCCTCAGCTCCAATTGCTTTTAACCTCATAATGGGCAAATTCCATTTCAAAAATTGCTCTTTATCTTATACCTCGGGGATGCTGCTGGCAAAATATTCCAACTTTAAATTAGATTCAGAATGACCTGAAAAATTATACAAGAATAAAAGAGCCCGTTGTTCCCAGGGCCAGAAAACAAGTTGACGTATTAAATGGCTTTGCTCGAGGGAGATATTGGTTTCCGTACACCTTCTCCGTTCAATGAAAAGTGTGGTATAACGATATAGGCTTCTGAACAACCGATTGTCGTATTACCAACTTCGAACTAAACCGCCCTCTCTCGATAGAGTACATTTTTCTCCAGAGAGAAATTTAAATGCGAGATAATTCTAGGACTACTTTCAAGTGTTAGCCATCCTTCAAGTGGCTGTTCTACATTTGGTAAAAGTGCCTTTGTCACATTATCCTATACGATGCGTGCACTATATACAGAAAATCTGGGTAAACGTGAGAACATTGGCAATTTTGGCTTGGAGCTATGACTTCTCAAACAGACAGAAGTTGGCCTATAATTCTCGAAGGAGTTGGGAAATGATCGAAACCAAGGAGGCTAAATTTTGCTGCTTTCTGCCAAAAACGATTACAGGTGAAGGTTTG
The DNA here is from genome assembly GCF_015706575.1 of Patiria miniata. NCBI lineage: Eukaryota > Metazoa > Echinodermata > Asteroidea > Valvatida > Asterinidae > Patiria > Patiria miniata. Next base: position 13,685,553 of record NW_024037061.1, read on the forward strand.
CACAGCCAGAATCAGAAGTCCGTATTTCGGTACATGGTGCGCACCCGAGCGGGACGTTGGTTTTGTTTCTCGACCATGCTTAACATTATAGGCCTACGTATTAACACGAAGTTCAATTTTATTGACATTGGCATCAAACATGATTGTAATATGGGGCCTATAGGGACAACCTCTGTGAATGTGTCAGTGAAGGCTGTTTGTGCACTTTTGATCAAAGTTGGCTCATTTGTTCAAAGCTGAACATTTTGTGGTCGAGTACGACGAAACAAAAAAACGACGTGGTTTTCAGACTTGAAAAGTTTGACGTTTGCGTTGACAAGGCTCAGTCCGAGCTTCCTGCCCCCCCCCCCCTTAAAAGAAAGAGAGAAAAATACTCAAGCTGTACATGTTTCGGTTTTGTACAGGGTTTGTGTGTTTATCGCAGTTAAGGATTCATACGATCTGTGAAGAATTAAAAGTATGGCCAACAGATAACGGTGGCACTTACTCGGTCTGATATACTTAATGCACTGTGTATGTAAGCTATTCGACCAATCGACCTTGCTCCTTCATTGACAATGATCGGATGGCATTGCGTCACTGACGTCAGAAACTTTTACGAATAAAGATGATGCATAGAACGTTTGTATGTACTTGTATTCTCTTCACATTGCTTCAGAAAACGTTACGATTACGGGACTTGTGTTTATTTGATAAACATTTCACAGGCTTTCTGATTATACGTCAGAGGCCCATTTCTTTGTAAGTTACCATTTTGCAAAATACCGTGGAACTTGCCAAAATCATGCTTCCCCCCTTCTCACAATTTTATCTCATAGTTCCAGCAAAAATATCAACAGATTCATTTTCTCTTTACCTGCATGTGTCTTTGTAAGTAGCCGCTAGTACCCTTACGCCTTGTGATTGGTGGCTTGAATATACTCACCTATATGAGGTCTTGTCACAATCTTTCCTGCCGAATGACCCGTAGAGCGAGTGTAGCTGATACTTGCACCAGTCGGGCGTGGTTCGCTGGACGTACATCTCTGTACCATTGCGAATCATGCAGGACACCTGCCGTGTCACCACGAAGTCGCACCAGTTGCTTCCCCTGGACAGCGAAAATCAAAACAAACCAGAAATTCGGTTCACTATTCTCTTTCTTTGGCGAACGTGGATCAAATTTGAAAGGGTTGTATGACGACCAACTCATACAAGCCTTATACATGCACCGTTTTTCCACTTCTGGTTTATCATGCCTCAGTTTTGTTGTGGCATTATTGTTCATGTTGCCTTAATAGAGAGGAAATAAATGTTTTCGACATGTTTTCGAAAAGGAAGAAGTACTTTTTTCTGAATTAAAAAGCGTGTGTTCAACTTGTGTTTCCCGCCCCTCCATCAATCGATGCCCCGCCCCTTTCTGTTAATGCCCGTGTGTGTCAGTTCTTGACAGATAGTAAAAATAAATTTGTCTGCATTTTACCATTTTAGGTTTTTTACTGACCTACCAAAAATGTTGCTTATGACATTTTAATGAATATTATTGTACCATTTTATCGACAAAGTTTGCCCGTGACATTTTAACGAACTTATGATTTGATAGTAATTTATCGTTTAGTACCAGTATGTTTTTTGTCTTTCTCGTTGTGTGTATACTCAGCATGTGTTTTAGATTCTAAAACCGGTCCTGGGTTTTGTGTACATTTTTTTTTAATGAAATAAAGAATGATTTACTACCGCCTTCATATCGTGGCAAATTAATATTAGCTGATGACCCATAATAAACGCATTTAGTTGTTTTCTTCGGGTTTTTTTCTTCGATACAAGGGAACGAAAATTACAAGGGAACAAAAATTCGCTATATGACTATTTGATAGTCAAACACTGAACCAGAAAACTCTCCTGTGCTCAGTGCTTATTACTGGTTCTTCGGCTGATGGTTAATGACTTTTTGAAATCGGCATAGGCCTAAGGGGTAATGTGCTGCTCCTCACTATAGGCAAAAATAATGTATTGCCAGAGGTGTCGTGTGGTATGTTGTCTCTGATGGTGGCTGAGCTTTTGAATTTGGTATGACTGAGCGATCATGAAACATTTTCTGATTAGCACTTAGCGAATTTCGGACCTGCAGTGGGCCTATTTTCATGGCTCTGCTTACGTTTAGCGAAAAAACCCTGCTTATAGTGTAGCAGAAATGTCCGTGCTTAAGTGAAACGTATTTCACGGGTTGGCGAGGAATTTTGGCTTATGCGTACATCCCGTAACTAAGGATTCCGTGCTTACAAGGTTAGCGCAGAATGTTTCGGCGAGCACTGTCAGTAGCACATTAATGGTGATCGTAAGCGCGGAATGTCGTGGTTTAGCAGAGACATAAAATTGAGCCCTGACTCGGTGTACACACCTTATTTTGGGAAAGGGTCAAGTTCGTGAACTTGGCAAGTCCACGATGGTACTCCCACTGCAAGCAGTGACTAAACGTCTTCAGACGCGCCCCTCCGAGCTCCATTTGGTTATAGAGGGTGCCTTGTAGAGGCCGCGGAAGATAATCCCGTGCTGATGAGTCAGGCACACAACTTGATGCTAACGTCATCACCGAGGAAGGGGAAACCACAACCCCGACACTGTGATTCGTTCTTTGTGAAAGTTATGTTTCCTTAGTAACTACTGTCTGCCGTTGCTATATAAACCGGGGGGGGGGGGGTGTTAGGGGGAGGGGGTTATATACGGGATGACTGGATTACCTTCACCTTGATGCATATTGCAGGGTAGCGTAAATTTGGCGTGACGGAAACAAGTGTCATGCTAACTAGTAGCAGCGCCAGGGTACGAATCGGAGAGTGAGACGTTGGATCACCTCGATTGGTCCCAACGACCCTTTTGACAAGGTGTCCTTAATTTGAGTTCGTGGCAGGGCAAATGCTCCTGGCATTGAAAGATGGAAAGAGACATTATTGTGTGAGTTGACCATGACAACATGTATAATTACATGTAATGATATGCACGGGTCTGGGGTAGGTTGATCAATACTTGACTTTCGTTTCATGCATCTTTCGTGTAAAGGAGAAACTGAAATTCGCATCGATGAAGTGGATCTGATATAATGCTATAATTTATAGCATGCGATTTGAGTATTTTAAAGGGTTTTTTTGGCTGGCGCTTTCTGGATCAAGAGCTTAAAACAACAGCAGGCTCCTTGGTGTTTCAATTTGTTCAACTAGGCGAAGACAGAACGTACAGACGAAAGCTTAACTCGTACCAAATCACTTTAAAAGCTCTATGTTCGTTCTGATGACGAAGCTCGAGTAATGACGACTAAAGGTATTCACCCTCACTGCTGGAACATTTTGCAAGCGATAATTGCGAGGGTTATCACTGTCTTGCAGCTATATACGTGAACAGTCATGCAATCATGTCTGATGGTAGCAAATGGAAATGCTCTTTTTATAGGAAGTCCATAAAAATGAACTCTTTCAACAGTTCCAAGGCATGTTAGTTATTCCTCCCCGTAATTCTGGGTGGCTTTTCTCAATGTAAACATCCCAAACGCGTGGATTGCAAAGTCATGACCGTCGAATTGATGGTACGTCCGCGAACCCCCGACCGTGAATCTGACAGGTATTCCCACGGGCCCAGAGCGCCGTTCCTCCCGGGGCATTTTGGGAGCTGCGACTGCATCACTGAGGGGAGGCCTTGGAATTTGGGAAAATGTATGACTGTTGTTCACTTCCGTTCGGAAAAGGTGCGCTCGATTGATTATGTCATTGCAATAATTTGCATAATCATGTCAGTGATGTCACCTTCTGCTCCCTTTGCATTATTTCCCCTGGAAAGGGTTTTTGTGTAGGCACATTCATAATGATCTCCTGCATGCTGAGAATTGACGTCTTGGAGTTGAAAGATGTTGACAAAAGTTTTTAAAAAAATCTTTCAATAATACAAATGTGATTGCGCAGGTGTAGGCCTGACTGGAGAAGATTTCTTATTCGTTTGTTTGGGTTTAAAGCTTCGTTCTGGTTAAAATCCAGGAAGTGTCGTTCAGCCAACATAGATGAACAAGGAAACCAACGTGTGCACGTTAAACACAACTTTATAAGAGATATTTATAATATCCAAAATAAAATATTTACACATTAACTTTTTATGGTTGTGGGGTTATTGACCCCTTCAAAGTTCAACCCTTCTGGTCTGTATGGCCATTAAAAGTATCACTCTGACAAATCCTGGCTCATTTGCATTTCCCTGATATCTCTGCTGATGATAACTTGAGGTCAACACACACCTTCGCTTCTATTTACCCGCACCTAGCTTACCAATGCACTCTAAGGATTTAAACTGACACAAAGGTTCTTGTCAAATGACTGAGAGTCTTGACATTACCTCAAAGGCAATAACCTGCAATCAGACACATTCATTATCAAGTGACAGGCCATGTCACCCTGCCGCCTGGCCCTGATAACATGCGTCAAGCCTACATTAATACATCTGGAGTTGCGAGTTATCGTGACCCTTGACCTTGACGGGGAAATACCCGCAAAATATTTGTAGAAGCTCCTCCCGGCAAAGGAAATCTTCGAAGCTCGTATCTTGAAGACTGAATGTCAGTCATTGCATATTTTACAGAATGTCAAAATTGTATGCACACTTCCTTCGGTTCATACCCGTTGTCGATGCCCACCACCTCAGGCTCTCCATCCCTGAGCTGCAACGTGCAACTTATAAGTTGCTGAAACCACGGAGTTACACCCACCCGAATAGTATTTAAGTAAAACATGAGACTTTATTCAGGCAGGTCCTATTATGTACTTAAAACCTATATATTAATAGGCATCCGGCCTCCTGTCTATCATGTAGAGCGAGGAAACATACTCCTCGTATTTATTGTGTATATCCTTTGGGCCTGAATAATTAAGGTATACGTGTCATGCGTATTTTTGTTTTGACATTTTCTGCTGCTGTATGTTACAAAATTATTTATGGTGTCGATCTTTTTTGTATGTATACTTTGTACAACATCGCCCTTATTGCCAGTTATTTAATTTTTTTGGGGGAGGCTTATATCAAACACTCGGCTGTACATATAACTCCTCAAAATATATTAAAGTGGTGCAGTGAAGGAGAGTGTAGAGATTTTACAATTTTTCATAAGGGCGTAAACAGAGACACTGATAGATGCATCCTCTGTCCTGTATCCTCTGTTCTGTCGACAGACAAACTCGCTGAAAACCCCATGTTCTTACGCAGAGCACGACCTTTATATTTTCGCACGTAATTTCTGGAAGTAGTATACACGTCATTAGAATAAGATGCAACCAGAAATGTTGTCTGAGGAGGAAGGAAGACATCAGAACGCACTACCGGGCTTGGGGGATGGTTTCCATCCAAGACAAGCACCTCATCAGCTCGTGAGACGATAGCCTCTAGGCGGGGAAATGAATATCACTCCGACCTCTTTGATATTTGCTGCACGCTGATATTTGATTTCATGTGCTTACATTATTTTGTCCTCAGGGTAAAAGGCTTTAGAACAGATCATGTGTTGGAGTAATTGAGACCATGTGATACATGAATTACTCCTCGTGTTAAACGTTTTAAAATGTGAACGATTTCAAATATGTCCGCCTCTGCCGATAATCTGGGTGACTTTTACACAACAGAAAATCATTTTGAAGCAGCTGAAACATTTGTTTTACTTATTTGTTTAATAACATTTTGTTTTACACTGGACGTAGAAATTGTGTCTACTAAATTATAATTTTCCACTTTTAATAAACAATACTTAAGAGGCTGAGTTCTTCAATATGAAATGAATGTTGTGGTGGGTTATCTTATCTGCCCTACCTACGCCTCCTACCATATATCTCTTACACTCGTCACTTGTCATCCATCTCTGGAAATAGGTAGGACCGCAACAGCAAAAGCGATCATTCTAAACGCCAAATATTAAGCACCGCGACCATAGCTGCAGAAGTCTTGAATTCATTTAAAGGAGATTTGTAGAAGGAAAGCCCCGTGTGTCCAGGTTTCTGGATTTGTCCCTGATGACTGATTACTGGTTATCAGCATCGGTTTGTAAGAAGCTGACCTGGTTATGCTCTAATCGCCCGGATGCATCCCTTTCCGTCTTGCACAGTTTTGAGACGATACAATGCGATGAAGTAAGGTGCCACTCAGAACATAAACACTGAGTCAAATGTGTTCATTTAACGCTCAGAGCTCAAGGACGGACACAGAACCAAATTTTCGGGGGGGGGGGGGGGGAGGGCTCCATTTTTTCTCTCAAAAAGGGCAAGGGGATGAAGTATATACATGTACATGTAGTGTCGTGTGTTATTTCCACATCGTAATATTAAACCTAAAAGGTATGTGTAGCTGATGGCTTGCGAGAACGATACTGAACATTTCAATTTATTAATTGCATAGCCCCCGTTGCCCCCTGGATCCGCCAATGCCATAGCTTGTGTTTCCACCGTACATTTATTTAAACCGATGTCACAGGTCACAGGCTCACAACGTATGAGATCGCAAAGCATGCAGGGAAGGTTATCTCGAAAATTGGAAACATTTATTCAAAGAATGCTCCAATCGGGTCGTTATCCTGACGAAATATTCACTCCAGTGGATGCATGACGAATAGGCCTAACAGCAACAGTTTGGTTTTTCCTTTTCCACGCTTATTGATTGCAGTGTGTCGAAGCTATCTTTGAAAATGACACGTGTACAAGGTTGGGCCCTCCTTTTTAAATGAAAATTTAAAAATAAGTCAGACCATACTTAACTTCATACTCTCTTATTTAATAAATTCACTCTTCAAGTGAAACTTCACTCCCACTGACTGAAACTAGGAACCGGTACCAATTTTTTCAGAGTGAAATTATTTCAATGATTCTTTTTAGCAGTACAAAATAAGGGTGAGTTTCACTACAAATCGCTACTCCCTAGTTTAAGTCTTTAGAAATAATTATGAGAGTACTATTTTCGAAGCAATACAGGACGCAACGACGAGACCATACGGACGTTATTGATTAACTTTGTTCCCACGGCAATTCCAATCTGCGAAATAAAAAGAAAAAGTTTCGTGGCAAGGAATATACGAAGATGGGGAACCGTTTGTGTAAGCTCTTCGATCAAGCGTAGACCAGCTAATTATAGCCTACATAGACCTGGAAGCCGTCTCTGGCATTTATTAGGTTGACTCCCTTTTCCCGTTTGCGAAGGTCTAGTGCAAGTTGTCTCTAAGTAGGGACTGAGCTGAGGCATGTTCTCTTCAGGAACCCCCCAGATGACTAATAACTAAGAGCTTCTTTTCATTCTTAATAATCCATCAAACTACATACGCTCATGAAACACTAACTTACGTGTCAAGCAAAGGATGCATGTGTGCTTCATGTATGTTCAGTTTACATGGATCATTTGCCAGATAGCTATTACGGTAGAGTTGTCAGCAAGCAAAAAAGGTGGAACTTTCAAAGCAGCTATGAGTGACACGATCCATTTCAGACTGACAAGTTCACCTTCATTCGGTTTAGTGCATACAATAATCCCTGTGTTATTGCTTGTCAGTGAGTGACGATGGACTTGCGTTTGTGTGGCATTTGCCATAACCCAGGGAGATAATTCCCACTTTGTGATTGCAAATACAACTATATTACCTACGACTAGATGTAGTAACTAGCTGAAGGTTCTTAATTTTAAGACAATAAATGTAAGGCGTCTGTAATAAGCAGGAAGTCATTGGTTCAAGTCCCGTCTGAGCAATAGGCCTATAAGTATATCATACAATGATAATTTAAACCGGGTGGGTGTATGAAATGGGGTCAGACTCTGATAAAGAGGTATGAGTCTGCAGTCTGTCTCTGTTTTTATTTGATAAAGTGATTTAGTCTGAGTTCCTCCGTGTCCAGGCGAATGCCTTGCATCTACACCACCATATTCTCATTTTTGTGATCTGTTCAGTGGATTTTAGATCAAATTTTGTTTTCTCAAGTCTTGAGACAAGTTCTTGCGGTTTGTCGAAAATAGTTTCTTTTGTATACAGGCATGCATTGCATCTTTCAACTAATAGAATGACATTTATATCGCTGGATAATACCTTGCACGTTATCACGAATATCGAAGTGTTTGTTTTGGGATGGTGCATGCAGACGAATCAACACTAAACCCTCCAATTGTGTTTTCGGTAGGGACAGCTATAGCATGAACTACATTACCTCTGCCACCTCAGTCCATCAATGTTATTGACACTGACACTTTTCTATGTCAAAATGACCAAGGAAAAAACATCATTTGTGACCTCAAAAGAGGTGCTCTCTGACCCGGAAAAGGACTGAGCAAATTTAGAGTCAGATTCCGGGTCAATCTGACCCAGGAGTTCTTATAGTGTACAGCAACCACAGAGATAAGACCTCTGTGAAGCAACCAAACCAAGTCGAATACGATTGAATGAATTTAGTTCTAAAACTTTTGGTCCTCAGTTTTAGTCAGTGGGAGTGCATCGCCACTCGTGTTCACTCTCTGGAGGAAATGGAAAAGAAGGAGCTGCAGTGTAGAGGTACAGGTTGTTTCAAGGGAGGTCAGTTGAAAATCCTGGAGAAGGATTTGATCAATAGACCCGCCACGGGATTTGATTTATCCCGAGATCCGGGGGTTATTACGCCCTCCAGCGACGTTACATGGCGCCAACGACATCTGGGTTGTGTACACGGGCTTTTCGTCGTCTCTTGAATTGAAATCGTGGATTTATCCACCACAAGCCGTTTGACCCCCACGTTGCCCTTGCAAGACTAGACTGATCCACAGTTACGAGCTCAGTTTCCTACTTAGAACTTGTGTGATTAAATGTTCCGCTACACAAAACAAGTGCCAGTGCACCATAAGCTATGGGCCGAGTTGCAGAAGTCTTGTATGAAATCGATCAAAACGATCCCGTGCCAGAGCTTAAAAATGCGACGCCGAAAAATGCGACGCCGATGGCACATATGGAGCACCATACATTTGGTCAATTTTCGGGGACAGACAGACAGACAGACAGACAGACAGACAGACCAACCACAAAGTGACATGTAGAAGCTCCTGCCAGAGCTAAAAATCGGACATGGCTGGGGTCGGGCATTATGAATGGCTGAGGTCGGACATTATGAACGAATGAAGATGACTCGTACACGCTGGTATCCACAGATGGATGCTCATGGCGCGTGTGTGTTGGACACCTAACCAGCAATAAATTATGCAGTGCATTATGCCAGAAACAATAATATGGCGTTGCCTCTGAGAACAAATATGTCTTCAGAGCCGATTTAAAGCAAGAAGTTGTTAAAGCAGTTCTAACGGATTAGGCCTATGCCAATCTATTCCACAGCATTGCTCCCGATTACTGGGAAGGTCTCTGTCCCCATATGGAGCACGCACCAGTGATTCCAAATTATTAGTCTTGATCAGCAGATCTAAGACACGATTCACGTGCTGGCTTGTATCGGCGGTATGCTCTATGTTCCGACACCCCTATGTTCCGACAACATAGATTGTGTTACTCCCGGTTAGGGTTAGGGTTAGGGTTAGGGTTAGGCTTAGGAATATGTGCAGTCGGAACATAGGGGTGTCGGAACATAGAGGTGTAATCGGCGGAGTTCAGATATGTATAGTGATGTGCTTCACCTTAAAGTGATTTATAGGAGAGTGGGCAACATTGGACATTCAGAACGGTGATTTGTTTGGAGCAATTTGGACAAGAAACTTAATCCTCTTGTCGACATCATTTCCACTCGGACCCTGTGGTGACATGTGTTATTTCAAATTCATCTATTTGTGTAAATATTTTGAGAAGAATACGAAACGAGATCCCCTTCCTTACTGATTCTATATGCTCATGCCAGTGTTGAATCACGAACAAGTTTGCCCCAGGGATCTGCAAACCTGCAGTTCTTCACCCCAATCAGGGGCGGGTAGATCTGTTCTTTACCTCCTTGGTTTTTGCCCAAAGCCCTCGGCCCTTGTTTTCATTGCGATGTGCACGGACCGTACGCGTGTTGTGGTTTGGCTTAACTCCCAAGATGCCCGACCAATTGATAAACAAACGGCCCACTAACAAGTGTTATGATTGTTCGTTTACATGAACTTCGACTTCGCTAATGGACCAGATAATGATAAAAGACCCAAGTGACTAGAGACGAGGTGACGACCACAGCGTGGATTCTTTACTCGTACATGCAGTCCATTATCAAAGCAGTTCTCCGTTGGGTTTCTGCACTGAATCTCCATGTTTTGGCAGACCTAGCCAATTAAAGACTCCCTCTCGCCTTTCAGGTCGCTTCTAAGTTCTATGAAAGTTTATTAGCTATTGCCTATGATACTCATTCAAGAGACCTGAACTTACAAAGCCTCGCTTTTAACTCAACCAAGCATGCCGTCACAAACTTCCTCGAAGCACGGGCCACTTCAAGAATGCGAAATTTAACATTTATGAGATTCGTCATCGCACTAGACTGTTCAGGTAAATCTTTCTCCGATGATGGATAACTTTTTTAATTTTTTAATCATGGCACCACTTTATGTGTTAAAACTATTGCTGTCAAGCGAAGTTCTGCTATGTAGATTTGTGGGACTATCAATTTGCGTTTTATTAAAATAAGGCAACTTTATCACCTAGCCATTTTTATCAACCTACTCAAATGAGCACATCCGGCAAGTTTTTACAAGACCGGGACCCGTTCAATAAAGCGAGCATTAATTATAAAACAAAATGAACTTCTTTAGGACCGTGTCATCCCATAAGCGATAACATGGCCTGCAGTGTCATCCTGCAATCATGACTAGAGCCCTGTCCGCACTGGACTTATTTTGGTCAAACTAACTGAGACTATGGGTACTTTTCCCATTTTAAGTCCAGTGCGGACAGCCTAGGACGTTTTCCTCTCGGTTACTTTTCCTGAGTCCAGCGGTTACTTTTACTGGCCAACTGTTGCCCAGGAAAACTTCCCACGCGCCCAGGAAAACTGACCAGGTCACTTTTCCCGAGACGATAAGTCCAGTGCGAACAGTGCGAGTCGGTAAAAGCGGCTCAGGAAAGCGTACATCCGGCCCGAGCGCCCTGTTATGCATACAGAGACCGCACAAACCTGCACGTGCAGTGGCCGAACATTTTGTAGAAACACGCTGCGCGTGTATCAAGTCCGAGCGGTAAAATCTCGTTAAAATATATATTTCAACGGACAAATACATACACAGAGAAGAGAGATCACGTTCTGAAAATTAATTTGCGGAAATTCTCTTTCTCCACCGATGTATGTTATTTTCTACGATCCAAATTCATCCTGATACGCTACTGTAGTCATGCACGGAACATCTTGGTCCGGTACCGTACGTAGGCCGTAGTCACTGGTTCCTGGCCCACATCATAGCTTCGATTCTGTAAGCATGCGATGGGAACCAACGAATACTGATGGCACTGCTGCCGCACGGAACATCGTACAGCGGCATGGCTTCGACGACGTGCATCACAAATGCATCCTAAATTATAGGCCTTTTCGTCAAGATTTAGCGTGTCAAGATGAAATAATATCGTGTAAACGATTATGTTGTGCATGCAAATGGCGTGTGTAATATTACTGAGCGTATCGGCGGCTGAAAATGTGATCGGCAATTTGTTTTCTGTGTACAGTGAGTCATTATACTGACACTGTGACAGCTCGGTTACTTCTCCCACGCGGTCTGGGTAAATTTTCCCGTGTCGAAAGTCCAAGTGCGGACAGTGGTCACATTTGACCATTTCTCATTTTACCATCCTCTCGGTAAAACCTTCCAAAATAAAAGTCCAGTGCGGACACGGCTTAGGCCACATACTGGATCTGTTTGACTCTCGAGACCGAACAAAATTCAACCTTGCACGAAAACAAATTCGAATCTCAGGTCATATGGATGAATATAAAAGGTGACCAATACCTTCTAATGGACAGGTCACGGTCACAGGGCAGATGGTCAGTAAGTCGGTCAATATAACAAATTGGCAGATAAATTACAGAACATAAAAACCCCGTCGGCATTGCAGTCGACAAATCAAACACCCATCCAGTCGCCAGTCAAATTTTTATTACACCTTTCGGTTCCAATGTCATTTTAACGAGCGAGTATATACGTCCCCCCGACATTAATCAAGCTCCACATGCCAAGTTGGCTTCTACTATATATCACAAGAATCTGTCAAAAAGTTGCAGTATGGGACACATACAGTAAAGTATACTTTTCATGGCGAAATCTTCACCACGTATCATCAGCAAGAAATCTTCCCAAGTGCGGATCCAGAAACCAGACGGGAGTCGGGAGGGGCTGAAGCTTTAAGACAAAGCGCATATCAAGACGGTTACTTGATTAGACACCCGAAATGCTCAGTCAGCGTCAGTCATGCTCAGTGTTCGAAGACAGACGAGACGAGGGTTGAGACTAGTAAGAGGGGTGGGACTGATCAATTCAAATTGGAAGGGGGAGGGGGTCATGAGTCATGACTCTCGCAAATCGCTGCTATGCGTGCTACTATACTCTGTCATGACGGTGTCCTTTGTTCTGTGATTGTCAAACCGATCTAGCTCCCAGACTCTATTCATATAAGATGGAATTGCGTCGGGGTGATGTAAATCAAAAGAAGGGTTTGCCCTTCACCGATGTATAAACAGTGTATACTCGGTGTGTTGTTACCTCCCGAGTGAAAGTGAGAAAAATCACTCGGGTGGGACTCGAACCCACAACCTCCTGCTTTCCAGTGCAGACTCTATAAATGCTGACTTATACAAACAGTGGTGGCTGTAAAAGGCTGCTAATAAAAAATTGCGTGCAATGTCAAGGTAATATTTACTATAAATGAATGGCAGGTCACGCCTGTTACAATGTGATTTGTGGACGTAATGGGCCAATCTTGTGTATGGCAAGGAGGTCAGCAGGAACAGCGTGTGTAGCTTCCTGACTCCATTAATGCAAACCCACGTTGGGTAATAGCAGTGGACCAGGCTCGCGCGCTCTGGGTCAGTCACAATGCCAAAGCAATAAAACGGGGTATAACACATTATCTGATGTGATTTACAAAGGCTATGCGTCGAACTCGTGTTACTGTTAAGCAGGTATGCACAGTTGACAGTGATGCTATCCATGTATCTTTTAAACTTACATTTAGTGGTTCTCTAACGTCTATATCTATTATACGACATTTGCCCATTTCGTTTGTACTGTAGCTGAACGATATGGGGCCTATGGAGTAAATCGCTTCAACAAATCGGTTTCAACTTTCAATGTCTTCGCAACGTTCTTTGTACACTCAACTAAAGTTCCATGTTTTCCTTGTTATTACTGATAGGTAAAGAAAAAGGGAAGACACAAGGCTGGATATGGTTCCCCTCTGTCCATTCAGGAATGCACACACAAGCAGCATTTGATGTGCCAATAACATGTAATAAGCTATAACCGCGTTACGCTATGTAAACTCCCCCGCTGGCGAGATAACACGCTTGTTTGATCACCAAATTGGTAGACGACAGGGGGCCACAAACACTGGCATGCTCGTGTAGGCCTACATGTATGTGGCACCAATTCCTGGTGCAACCAACTTTAGCCAAGCGAATGCCTCAGGCGTTTTCCCGCCAAAACATCGCGAGGGAAAGCGCTAGCCTGCGTTGGGACTCAAAACTTAACACTTTCTGTACGACGATGAGGGCGCATTGCTGCCGCGCAAACTGACCAATCGAACGCCCCGTTTCATCTTCGTCACGACGTCGTCCCTTCCGCGCATGCTCGCATCGATGGAGAAACACAAGAAGCTTTCATGTGCAAACACGCCAAGACAATTTGTCAATAGTGTAAGTCGTGATTGACAGCTTAGGGATGGTTGAGGTGCGACTGGCCAATCAGCCGTCCCGGTGAGATCTCGGTAGGGTGTTAATTGCCATGACAAACTTATAAACGTCCGCTTAATGAGTCGCTTATAAACAGCGCAGCGCCCGAGGGGATACAGGGGTGATCTGTGCCACCTTGCGGTCCGTGCATAGTGCATGAAACATAATGGGTCCCTTGATTCCTATATACAGAATGCACGAAACAACCCCATTTTATCAAATATGAAACCAGGGCATACTTCTTTCAAACAACAAAGAGTCTACAATGGGTCATTCATATTGTGGTCCGGCCTATAGCTTCATTTCAAACCTCAACGTCAGTACAAGTCTTAATGCAAAGCTAGGAAACAGTTCGCTCCGTCAATATCTGTTCCATTGCTGCTATCAATAATTTGCTATGCTTAGTAAACTGTGCATGACTCATGAGTCTGAAGACGATTCAAGTCGCGATCCGCTCAACTTGCACTTCTGGAAAGAATACGGACTCGGCTAACATAGTTTTTTTTTACCTCCCCCCCCCAAAAAAAACCAACAATTGAACTGTTTCTTGTAAAGGTATGCACTTTTACAAGAAACAGTTCAATTGTATTCGTTTTCGGGGGGGGGGGGGCGGGGGTAAAAACTATGTTAGCCGAGTCCTTATTCTTTCCAGAGGTGTAGGTTGAGCGGATTGCGACTTGTATTGTCTTCAGACTGCACAGTCTACTAATTAGCGTAACATTTCCGCCGCGAGCTTGAGCCGTGACATCCTGTTCGATAAGAATTATGTAACCACGAAAACCATATACCAAGACACTTTCGACATCTCAAGACCGCAGACTCGCGTGGTGAGACAATAATTTGTTTACTTCTGGTCAACCACATCTGTTTGTCTTCTTCTCTCTATTGACATTAAAGTTCCCGTATAATAGCGTGCGTGAAAGTCAAAACAAGTCATTAACAGCCACAGTGTGTATTCAGAGCAGTAGTTCCTTGTTAATTGCTTTTAATTTCCGTAATTGCTTGACATGTAAAGCTGCAGGTATAGAAAGGAAACAGCCTGATTATCTTCAAACTGCGCTCCAAGATGACAGATAATAAATATCATAATCGGAGCCGGAAGGCAAGCTGGTAGCGATAATCGCAAGCGCAAGCACAAGTTTACCCCGGTGACAAGCTAGGAATGCTTCGAAATCCAATCAACACATTTCTTTTGCATTGCAGAAAAGGTCGCGCATGTTGTGAAGTTTGAAATGACTTATTGAACCTTGATATAATGCTTATTGCATGACGGGGGAAAATATAAGGTTGACAACAAGTGAGCTTTAAAATGAGAAACTGAATCTTGATATAATGCTTATAGCGTGACAACAAATGAGAAGGAAAAACAGAGCAGTCTAGAAACATCAGGACATACCAAACATAAGTATAGGTTTGCCCGGCCAATTTCCTAAAATGTTCATTCACTTCTGAAAATCGGTCATTCATTTTCGTCTGAATTTGAGAATCGCTCTGAACACGGTTTCATTTTTGCTACCAGATCATTCGAATTCACTTAAGTTCAATCAATTAAGTGATTGAGTAGCACCTTTCGTTAGTGTCCATTCAGATTCGTTTACAAGACTTCTTTTTCACTTTTAGAAGGCGATTTCAAACATTCATACAATTAGGGGTTTCTTTTTCATTAACAGTCAATCAAATTAGCTGTACCTGAAGTCGAATTAGAAAAGGCATGCTTGCGTAAATAAATTCCCAGGTAACGTAATTGGCCGTCTGTTTCTCAAAACCGATGCAATGCTCAAACAATGAAAACGATTGAACTTTCGTTGAATTGAAATGGGTTTAAAGACGTGCATTCAGATTCAGGCGGAAATGAATGACCGATTTTCAGAAGGAATGAACATTTTAGGACATTGGCCGGGAAAACCTATATTAACGCAAAGCTATTCTTGTGGTATTCGTGCAAACTGGGGGCAGTTTTAGTTTGTCTATCAAGAAACGGCCATACAATGACCACGGGTCAAAGGTCAAGATGTGGCCACCTCCTATTCCTCTGTCTATTCGGTAGGCTCAGATCAATCTTTCTGGTTTGAAGGACATTTTCAACACAGGACAGCCGTCTCTCCAAACGAAACAGTGGATCAGAAGCAGGCGCGGTTCTACGGGGGGCTAGGGGGGGGGGGGCTGTAGCCCCCCCAAAATTTTTTTGTCTAGCCCCCCAAAATAAATTCCGTAAAAATAAAATTGCATTAGCAAAAAGAATGATTGTGATGTACATGCGAACGGTCTCCCCCTAAAGAAGAAATAGCCGTGACAAGGGTGCATTAGTTAATATAGTGTGAATGATTTTAGGATGTTATTGGCGCTCCCCAGTGAAAATATGGCATGAGCCCCCCCCCCCCCCCCCCCCCCCCACCCACCTATTGATTTTCGGAGGCCTAAGTGTCTGGAAAAAATAACCGGTCAACATTTCCGCACGCCTCCCTGAAAAAATTCTTGATCCACCGTGCTAGCCCCCCCCCCCCCCCAAAAAAATATTGGTTCTAGAACCGCGCCTGATCAGAAGTGAATCTCTGATTAAAAGCAGAGGTTGTCAGCATGGTTGAGCGTTTTCCTTGCTCTGTGCATTGTGGACAATGAGAAAGAAATACATTATCACGAACACCGTGTACAACCATGCAGCAGAGGAATCATGTCGTCAACTTGGTACAAGATTTATACCATTGTCTCGTCTACTGTCAGCAAAGATAGCTATTCACGCAACAAGATCCGTAAATCTTCATTGTTTTACTTTACACATGTTCCCCTCTCGCAGGTAAACAGACGTGGGGGACCCAAGCGAGCCTCAGGTCGGCAGGGGTTGATTTTACTCAAAACAAACACGACCCCTCTACACCTTTTCTGTAGTTTTGGTTGATGGCTTCACACCGCTTGCCGTTCCCTTTCCCTCCTGTGCACTGTTTGACAGGTAGGCCTCCCAGATAAGAAGTGAATTACTGGTACTGTGCTGGGCCAAGTCGGATTGGATTTTAAGTAGTTGTGAAAGTATGTGAAATATTTCACTCGGAGCTATGGTATAGTTGTCGACCCCGAGCATTTTGTCAGCTTTGGAGGCAAATAATCGCTTTGGCCTTGAGGCTTATCCCCATCAACACCGGTTCTTCTCTTCGGGACCGGGGCGGGGATTCAGGGAATACGACTTGTTGAAAAGGAACATTGCTGAAAAGGAACGCATGATATTTACAGAGCCTATTTCGAGGAGAACTTATGAAATATTTGCAACATCTCTTAGACTACAGTGAAGCCATCATAAGAGAACACCGTAATCCCTTGAGGGGGGGGGGGGGGGGCAAACGGGAAAAGAACTTCATCGTGCACACCGCGCCTTCTGCGCCATCACAGATAAACCTTTTTAACGGGAATTGACCTTTATACATGTACAACGACCCACATGTCGCCGATGGACGAATCGATTATCACACAAGGTTAAGGGACATTCTGATTCCAATTTCAGTATTTATTTGAACTAGAAGGGGTTTGGGGTCGCACCCCCCCCCCCCCACACACACACGGTTCAGCCGCTGACTAATGTTATGATACCAGTAAAAACTAAAATGGGGCCAAAAATAATAAATGGAATGCTAAAGTTCCTAAATGTATTCTCAAATTGCCTTAGAATGCAGGACAAAAGAATTTCAATTTGAAAATATTCGGGGGAGGGGGTGCCGCAGACAGCCTAGCAGGGCGCGCCTTCGGCATGCCTTCACTCTGTCCCCTTCATAGCCTATCATCCCACCCCGTTTCATGCAAGATCCGCCCCTGTTAGTGATACGTATTGGCTATAAATTCCGAATTTCAAAACAAACTTGGGACCCGGCCTCTTTATTCCAAAAGGCATTGGTCTTATCAGTCTCAATAGCCAAGACGAAGTGTAGAGGACGAGAGTCGATTTCAGCCGCTGATGAATTCATGGTAAAAAAAAGTTAAACTTGCTTTTATGGCGCATAATCTCAAGGGTCAACCGGACACTGCATTATCCAAGGGACTGTAATAGAAGTAACTTTCTTTTTATCATACCTAACCAACAGTGACCGACAAGGGCAAGGCGAAATGCTAATCCGCCTCTTCCCTTGCATATCCTGCCAAAATATTGTGCGACAGAAAAAATAGGGCATTTATATTATACCCTCACAGTGAAACTATTAATAGAGAGGTCCAGTGAAAGAAAAAGATGCAATTCAATTCATATCAGATGAAAATTATAACACAGATTTAAAACAATGAAGAATGGAATGTTTGAATTCTGATCAATTAATATTTTTGATCATGCATGCTACAACTGATGGGTACAGACAATGAAGGTCGTAACTCAACAAGTCCGTGTTTGGTACCTAGGGGCGGCATGTGCAAGTAGACCTAAATTTGCCAAACGTGAACTCTTTTCAAAATAAACAGACTTCACTTGCAAGGCACCTTTATGCCCAGTAGCCCACCTTCTCCTAGACAAACTAACATTATTACTATGAAATTTATTAAACAAAATGCAATGTCACAGACTCGAGACCTAGAGTGTTGATGTAGTAAGGGTGAAATTGGACATGCTGCTATACTTTTGACAATCTATGGAGACTGTTTCCCATTGTTTGTGACTTGTCCCCATTGTTTTCTGACCGAGGCAATAAAATAAACAAATCGTGCTCCGCCACTGATTTTGAGTGACCCAGAACTGGGCAGTAAAAGTCTGGTGGCTGACAGCCGAACTATTATGAGATATTTTTTTTTAATGCCACCACTCCAAAGCGCTTTCTCAAATTACCCCAGAATATACAACCCGCTATGCAATACGAAACGTACGCTTGTAATGTATCTCACCTTGTTTCTACATCGTCTCATTCCTCACAGTCGGTTCTTCAACTTTCTTTTATTCAATTGGAGTTTTTATGGGGCTCCACAGTTCCGCTTCATTCTCCGAATGAAATTGAACTTTCTGGGGTTTATTTCCCCCGAGAAAGATCCAACCAAATCGGATTTGTGTCTCAATTTCTGAAACTGACCCTGGCTGAAACTTGATCTTCGTTTACATCGTTTTTTTTTGTGTTTTGATTTGAAACAAGGCCCGTTATTATGTATGCACGCAGCATGCAGTTGACTACCATGACCAGTGGTTGAACCCCCGACTAGCAGCGAACCAAATGAATCATGTCAGTATCAATTTAAGTTGCTTTTTGAGTAAATCTTCATATGGCAGTTTGAAATTTACATCTAAAGTGACTTTTTACAAATGAGTTCAATATGGGATTGCACAGTAGCTCACAGTTTCCGATGATTGGTCAGCAACAGGTGGACATAGATGGCAGATGAGAGAGGGGTAATGGCTTAGAATTAAATCCTAGGTCATTTGAGGCATAGAGTCGGGTAGCTGGGATCATGGAGCTATTAAACACATACGCCGTTAAAAGACAATCGCATATAGACGTCGAGGGAAAATAATTGAAAACAACGATAGTCGTACAACATTTCCAAAGAGGATGCAACTCAAGGGTCATTTACCGTAAAGAGTTTCGGCGCGTTTCCAATGACTTGTTAGAACAGGTGGTTTGACAGACAAAAAATGACCGACAAGAATATCGGCTTGGACTCAGTATTTTCTTTTCCAATACTCATGACTCATAGTCACATGCACATGTCTCTAATTGTAGACTGTCCCACAGACGACACATAGGAAACAACGATTCCTTCCTTTTGTTGTAACGGTTTGCAAGTAAAAACCATGTAGCGTGGAATAGCAGAACAAAACCTAAAGAATGGATTGTTCCTGCGGGCTGTCGGAAATTGGAGTTTAATTCTGCCCAACAGGTGTTCCGACCTGAAGTAAGTTTTTCGGTTTATAAATAACCTCAGCTTTTCAGTTGTTTTATCGGGGAACGTCCTCTCTTCCTATTCTTTTCACGAGATGGGACATGTGGGGGTTATCCTTTTCACAAAACAGGTTGCTTAAAAACAACACGCGCACAGGTGACACTATTTCGAAGGTGTGAAAATGTCACTGTAAAACTGAACATCACCCAGCTCAAGGAAACTTTGTTTAAAAAACAACACCAGGCTGAATGGAGCTCTCGATAGTCTTCAAGTTAGGAAATTGTGTTGTTGTCCAGAGATGGTGCTTGTGGGGTTTGGGGATGAAACCGTTTTTTGTTTACACTATAACTCCGTGAGTGAGAGCCCTCTCAGCCTTGAATTGGAATAGGCCTACTGTTTGGAAATTTTACCCTTTCAGCAAGAAAAGGTGCTGAAATAACATTGGACCTTCATAGGTGACACCATTTCGAAGGTGTGAAAATTTCACCGTAAACTGAACGTCAGCTCAGGAAACTTTGGTTTTAGGAAACATGAACAACACGCTGCTATAGGAGCCTGCTAGAGAAACACCTGTTCATATCTACCGCATTTTTGAGATGGTCGAGGCCAACTTAAATGGCCCTAATTACTTCGATTTCCTCTCCCGTAAACAAGTCTCGTAGTTCCTGGGAATATATATCACCCTCGATTATTTAAAAGACACCCATCCTGATGTGGTCAAAGACTCTCCAGAAATGACAGCAGCGGTGTGTTTAATAGCGGCCATGGTGTCATCAAGTTTCCATCATGATGGTTAAAGCAATGGCAACCGACGGTCGTAAACAGGTGTGAAAGTTTCGCTTGCCAAGTTAACAAAGCCGGGTGAACAACAGGAGTGACCACTTTTCAACCTTAACCACAACTGAATTATCTTGATGGCACGAGGCATTAATTAGTGCTGGCAATGGAGATGGAGCTGTCAACACGAATGTCATTCTGCAAGGTCATGTGGTCCCATCCAGGGGCCACATTGAACCCTGGATAACCATGGAGACAGGCAATGCAAGGGGCAATACTTTATTGTATGTTGAGGTATTCCTACATGAAATGACACTGCAAAGTCATGACTGGATCATGTGAAATCTCTACAGATTTTCCACCTGCATTCTGCACCTGTTTTGCCACTGGATGTTATCTACGGCATGCTTTCCTTGTTTGCCTCGCGCACACTTGACTCTCCCGTGCCCCTACGCCCCTCCCTGCCACGAGGCACCTGTTTGCTTTTACCTTAAACCCCCCCCCCCCTCAGTTTTCAGGCTCCACATTTTCATTCCTCAGCTCATTTGGCACTCACTCAACAGTAAAGATAAGTCTTTCTTGCATGGTTCACAATACCTGAACTTAAGTTAACCTGAAGCTTTTCATTTCATCCAAGTCATACCTTACTCTTGTAGCTCAGAGTCACAGCAGCTAGTTGCTGCCTGGTTTGCATTAGTAACATAAATAGGGGTCAATAAAGTAGAGTAACTTGGGGGTTTCTCGGGTTCTGGAGAACTGGGAAGGCACATTAAAAGTGGGTTAGTTCTTTGTTTCAAACAAGGCAAAGTGTATTTTTCTCCTCAGCTGAAACATGAGTGGGGCGCAAAAACAAAGTCGGGGCAAAGGCCTCGAGCCGGGAGCCCGTGCCCTTTTACGCCAATGCTGTTCATGAATCACTGCCCATTTACAGAGAGGAATCCCTTCAAATCCATCCAGTTTATCGACACTGGCAAGTCCAAGTTCTCTATCCCTCCGTATTCTGTCTATCAACTCGGTCCCACTCCTTCGCACAGCTGATCTGCGCGTAAAGCCACACCGCTTATTGTCGGTACACGGGTCAATCACGCGGGTTCCATAGACCTGCAGGAAACAATCCATTCACACCGGACACTTGGTCCATCACTTTCTGTTTGTCCAATATTTGAGCAAAAAAACACCGACTGACGACCAACTCTGTTTACACGTTGAAGGAGTGGATCCAGTGCAGCGGAGTACCCCAAACTTGAACTTTTGAACCATTGGGACCTGAACCCCAAATCACCTCCATGGACGAAAGGTGTTGAAGTTGTCAAATTAAGTCTCAGGGAAGACAGAAAGGGCATCTCTTGTAACTCCTGCAAACAGCTCCAAGAGATGCCTCGACCACCATTAAATCCAGCAAACCTTGTACTCTTCACAACTTTACCAGTAGTTTTGTTGAGGCTTTACGTTAATTTAGTAAACCTCGTACCCTATCTCTAAAAGCACTTGGGGCTTAAATCAAGACACAAATGCTTTTTTGTGTGCGAGAGTGTTGTCAGATTTCGTCTACTGCAAACCATATGAACGAACCAGTGAGCGTATGCATCTGTCAAACTCAAAGACGGACCTTATGACCCTCCAGCATTGTGCGTCAAGTGTGTGTCTTGTTGGCTGTGACACAAGGGCGCGTCAAATCATGATTATGGTGTGTTCTAACAATTTATGGGGTTCGTCACTTTTCATCGTTATGGTGAGACACTATTGGACAATGGCATACCATTCCCGAATCCCGGGGTCATGGAGTGCGTCATGCTGTAGTTGACACGGTTGACCCATGGAGGAAGGAACCATCTCCAAAATATGTTCATTGGTTGAACATTCTAAAGCGACAGGCTTGACCGTGTCCGAAACAAGTTTAATGGATATGACTTCAGTTATTTCGCCATTTGCGTTCTGCACAACTTGGAACATCCCTAGCCGCAGACATCAACACTTTTTTTCCGGATACGGCCTCAATTGTCTTACGAACGATTTTAATTAACTAATAGTAAGTTTATTGGTGCTTTTGACTTGTGTTACCATACCGGATGAGCTGAAGTTTCATTAGTGGTGGCAGGGAAAGTCACAGGCCTATACCAGTTTTTTTGTATTATTGTTTGGAGTCATTTGTGGTAAAAGGCATTCCTACGGAAAGTTGTTTACATCATGAACATCCCCTGGTATCTTCCTGTTATGATGACGGCTGATTCCAATCATCTTGTCATAACAGGTTGGCGGCGAAGTGGCGGAGCGGTATGCCACACCGCTGGTTCCATGGGATGTTATTACAGTTGATGGTGTCTCAAGATTCTTCTCCATGTATTTCTAGTTCTACCAGGGACGTCTGTGAACGTCTTTCTGGGATAGAGAGTAATCGCTGAATACACAAACAACATTTCTTTTTCCTTAACTGACAATCTTCATTACCGCAAATAAATGAGACATCACGCCACCAAGACACCACTCGCTGAACGGATTGTCTGCGAGCAGTTACGCAATTCTGGAAAATAAATGTATTTGAGAGCAAAAAACAAAAACAAAACAAAACAAAAAAGAGCAAAACTTGTACTTTGTTCGTTCGTGTCCCAAGATGTATTGCAACACTCCAACTTTCTTGGCAAGGATGTTGTTTTAAAATAATATTTGCGAATTGGCCGGAGGCAAACAATTAACATTTGTCACAGTGCATTAACATCTGGCACTCAACAATCAGCAGCGTATACATAATTACACATGATGTTCTTGGAGAAGGGTCGTGCACACGTTGAAGATTGAAGAAGACGCTTGTTAGTGCCCTTGATTCCACAAACTGACATCTCAAGACTCATACAGGAAATCTCTCCAAACTGAAACTTAATCCAATTTGTCACTCATAGACACAAGAAGTTGAACTCGGAACTATATGAAAATAAACTCTGCCTCAAGTTCAAGTCTGAAAGAAATCTGTCATTTAAAAAGTTAGAATAGCCATAACTTTCAGCAAACTCAATATTTCATTATTTTAAACTTCTGTTCAGCAAAAAATTAACTTCGTATTAAACATCCAGTGCAAATGACAGCGTGAAGGAAAGGTTAGCGTGGAAAAGATAGAGAGAGTTGAGATTTTTTTTTATCGACATCTGTATTTTTTGTCCTTATGCGATTTTTCTGTTGATAGGAACAGGCAACCAATCGAGGAGCACAGAATAAGCCTGAACATTCTTATACAAAAGTGGTTTGCACTCAAATTCGTATGTAATTAAGTGTACAGTGAATCACTGCCCTGGCAGGTGTCATGACACAGAAAGGGTGTTGTAAATAATTTGGGGAAAAACACTTAAAAAAAAGGCCAACTTTATATTAATGTCATTAATTTCGTACATGAATGTAGGCCGGGGATACCAGATGCGAATATCATTTCATGAGTCATTTAATACACACATCAATCACGATAAACCTGCAATGAAATGAAATGAAATGGCATGTGGTTAACATATGTCCCTACCATAAATTCACAGGAATCTTCGTTTTGTCATATACACCTGTTTTTCGTTAAGTCTGGAGGAACATTCACCTTTATAATTTCTAAAGGGTTCATACGGTGACACGAATTTCCAATCAAATGATAGATGCGGAAGTTTGTTGTTCGAGTTAATAATGTGAGTTCTTGATTATTTTGAAAATTTTCAAAGTTCAAGATTAAATTGTGCAGAATTCCAGCGATAACTAGAGGGAGAGCAAAGTCACGGTCCATATTATGCATCACCGCGAGTGGGAGTCATTTCGAAATACTGTAGTTCAGAAATATTGTCCCTGTAACTTTTTAGCAAATAGCTGTCACATATCCGGTTACCTTGTGCCAATTTTGGAAGGACCTTTCCATTAACGGTTATTGTTGTTGCACTGCCACTGTCAAGATAAGATGTAGAGAATCAAGGCATTTGTCTCTTTGTCCTCAGAGAAGAAACCTTCCACATTGTGGTTGCGATTGATTCAGACGACAAAGGGAAAGTATAGTAATTGTGGTTTAGCCTGTAATGATATGATAACACAAGGCCCAGGCAGGCGTCAAGACCACACAACTAATGTCCGAAGATGTGTAATCACAATGTCAAGACCGAGCCAAAGAATTATTACCACAAAGGTCTCTGCTGCACAGACAATGGGACTTTGACAAAACCGCATTCTGGCACAACTTGTCACCGGTGAAGTTCAAGAGTAGATAATGGGGAATTACTAAATGACCTCTATGACAAAATGTCTGCCAGATATGGGAGTTCAAGACTTCCAAAGAGACCTGTTGACCATATTGATCCAAATTGGATAAGATTGGACGACTCTCTGTTTATTCCTCAAGAGCCTTCGGGTCAGTTGAATGACCACATCAATGCTGTGGCCTGTGCCGTTGACCCTGAAGTACTAGTGACGTCACGAGTGAAGAGGGTCCAAGAATGCAAGAATATGGCACGGGCTCAAGAAACAAGGTTCTCAATCAACCAATTTATTTGACGGTAGAGCAAAAAATGAATGCAATCCTTTGAAAGCTGGTGAAAATTAATTGGAGAAATTATGACTTGTTTATTTTCCTATTCTACATCACAATCTTTGGCAAAACCTTCAAGGTCTCATGATGTCTTATGCATTGCCCTAAATTTATGCCACTTATGGTCGAGTAAAGAACTGGAAATGACAAAATGATACACCAAAATCTTTGCTTGCCGTGCCTCAAACTTAACCTCAAAACATCCAACATTCATACTCTTAGGCTGCCAATCGAACGAACATTTCAACAACAGCTGAAGTGATTTGATTCCTGCTGTTTGCTTTGATCGTCAGAAATTACCACAATTTATAAACAAGCAGCGTGCATATTAAGTATTATTGCTCACCGACCGGGAAAAGACCTCCTCACCCGCCGAGGATTCGCACCCTGCCTCCCCAGTTGCCTCACCGTTTGCTCCCGCTCCGCTTGACCTCGTTCCCGTAACAACGCCTTGCAAGAGTTACAAGTTTGCCGTCATCTCTGGAAAAGAGTTTCCCACCGAATTTTTCCACTTTTTGATAATTGATTTACCAGCTTGGTGCCCATTGGGGCACAACGGGTGCCCTAATTTCGGTAGTTGCAGGGTCGGGAATCGACACAAACCATCGGAAGTCAAACACACAGAAATAAATCATGCTATGAAAGCAGATGTTTTATTTCTAAGAACACCAGACGACGATTTACTGATCTTACCGAAAGTGATAATCGAAAGGGATAGATATTTTGTTACATCAAAATACATGAGAAACAAAACTTCGGGAGGGTTGTAAGAGATGAACCATCGAACACGGCTTATTCTCTTCATCATTCCACACCTGATGACCTTTCTTTCCGTTTCATGTGGTTCCACCTTGTCCCCTTTCCCGATGTCTGTCAATGTTTATCTCGGCACAATCAATGATCAAAGGAAAGCACGTTTGGGAATTGGCCTCCTGTTACAGTTATTATATGTTGAAAGGTCCGGCTTGCCAGTGACAGTTCGGAGGAAAAACACATTTTTTGTTGGCCTGGGATTAACCTTGAACTACTGTTCAATCCAGGAGGACATTGAAGATTGACTTAACATGTCAACTCTATAATGTGATTAAAAGTTGCAGCACATGAGACAAACATGCGTACTTAAACCACATGCATGTGAATGCTCCGGCTGTGGGAACTAGGGATGCCCAATGTCATTTCCATTGTTACTTCCGCCTGGTAACCATGTGCATCATGATCATGCAGCCAAACAAAGGCTGGTGTCCGCATGTTAAACATTTCCTCGCTGTCATGTTCAAATCAATCAAATGTCAAACTTATGCTTCACTCTTGATCACGTGATCATCAGGTGATCAACATAAGAACCGATTTTATATCAAGGTTTTCTACCAGTTAACGAGATTCGGTGTCACCATTTTTACCTCAACTTATTGATGCTAAAAAGTCTCAGATTAGAAAGTAAAACAAGCTGTGGTTGAATTATCCCACAAAACGTATGCAGAGACCACGGGGCAGCCATCTTGGATTTTCTTGTAACCATCGATGCATCGATCAACAAATTCTTAAAAAATTTTAAACGCCCTCTTTTTTTTGTTTAACGCTAACGTATTTTAACAGCAG
Source organism: Patiria miniata (assembly GCF_015706575.1). Classification (NCBI taxonomy): domain Eukaryota; kingdom Metazoa; phylum Echinodermata; class Asteroidea; order Valvatida; family Asterinidae; genus Patiria; species Patiria miniata. The sequence goes on from NW_024037061.1 coordinate 13,712,160, forward strand.
GGTCGCACAACCTGCAATATAATAGAGTGCACTGCACACTCTTGATCTACGAAGTTTTCTGAGTCAAATTTCCACCGTCTGTTCTCTGTGTAATTATTTCCGACACGACAATAATAGCCATCACATCTGTTAAACCTTGTCGTGCCGATGGGTTCGCAATGTGTGGCACACGTGGGGCAACCGTTTTCCTTGGCACGGAGGTTACACCATTAGAGCGGCCGCCATCACGCTAAAACCACAACAAAATTCCCCCGAGTGACATGAGATGAGCGTAGATTATCCACGAGAGATTTTAATCAATTGTGACCAGATGGTGCAGCTTTTAGTGCAACTTTTACCAGATACCGAAACATTTTCTCAGTATGCTTAGGGCAAGGAAAACTGGATCATCGACTGTGAGAGCAAAGTAGTCCTTCCGGCAAACCCCACAAAGTTTGGTCCTGCGGAATGTTTAAGGCCTTCGACTGTTCCTTGATTCATCATGTTCAACTTCGATCATTATGCATAACGCGAATGCCACGGGGCATTATACTAGTGGGGTGTAACCAGTCTGATCCTGAGTGACGTTCGCATTTGGACAAGGGTTGGGCTGTGTTTCGCTTCCTGTTTGGGCGCTAATTAGCAAACATAAGAAGATTGGTATGAATGTGGCAGGAAGCTTGCGATGTAACGGACTGTCAACGCTTGTAGAATGTAGTGCATGCTTTACAGTATATGTTTATCGCCAGTATTCTATTTCTGTGAAACTGTTGTATGAAGATTACGCACTCGAATTATATGGTTCTAGACCAGCCGACAAAATGACTCTGGTGTGTATTTTATTGTCACTCTATTTTCATTCCTTTGTTTATTAATACATTGGAACATGTTTTTGTTGCTTTCATGAAAGTTTAGAATTAGATACAACGTGAATTTCAGCACCCATTTTGGGCCTTACTGCATGTAGGCCCCAGTAGGCCTATTGCCTGCCATTGCTTATTTCGAGGAGGCCACAGCCGGAGCCCCCTCCAAACCCCTCATACTTCATAGCTCACCACGTTTGAAAACATCTCATTCCTGACATTATATCAATGTCATGATCATTAAATCAATCTACATGCCCAAATATGAAAATCTTGTTTACAATATTAAGGCAACAGTTAAAACAAAACAAAAATACTGGAATGATGACACAATTATTAAATTTAGGCATTATATACCTCCTTGCCCAGGTCATACCGCTTCGACTCTGGATAAATGGTACATCTATTACGTCAGGTTCCCTATACTATTTCTTCAGAGTATACAGCAATTTTTTTATCAAACACTCGTAAGAACTCACCGTGCCCGATAGCGATGACCACTGGAAGCCCCTTGCGAAGGATACGTACCACCTTGGCACATCGCAGACGGTAGGAAAATGTACAAGACAGACAGGGCAAAGCAACCGGTCCAAAAGAACCTCCGTACGGCCGCCATGTGGCTGCCGCATGCCGCCAAGTTCCGTAGTACTTCCATAGCTCGGATGTCTTCTCGAAACAAAACGAAACACCAACCCAGACTGCTGGTTGTCCACCTGGCAGGCTCTTGGTCAGGTTCTGGTGACGTTTCCTTTTGTTAAACTGATGTATAGATGATATTGAGCGATGTTTATTGCAAGAACAATGGCTTGCAACATTCAGAACGATGTCCCAATTTGAGACGAGCAAGAAGGGTCTGGGTTGATTGTCCTCTTGTCCAGACTGTCTATTTTTGAGCAAGACTGTTCGCACTCCAAGGGCAATGATCTTTATCCGCAGCAGGGTCGGCGCTGGCTAATTCATCACCAGGCTGCGCTCAGTGCAGAAGCCACGGGGACGACAACTCCAGCTACCGGTGCTTGCACCTCACGAGCTCCCGGTAATACAGCTTACTTTACTACCGTGTGGTTGTATAAATGGTGTGTGACATGAACGGGACAGCACCAGACAATGATTGACTGGCTGTTGATTGTTTCAATGGCAGGGCCGTTGGGTTTTCCTAATGAGCTGTGCAGGCCCCTGGTGACATTTGTGACAGAGGTGGTCACTGCTGCCATGAAAAAAACCGGGGAAAACAGTGAGTCAGCTGCGCTGCCAGCTGGTCCCTTACAACATTACATGCTTCGCGTTCATTCCAAGTTGCGCGTACAACATGCTACGTCATCACGAAGTCAACTAATCAGCTGAGAGCATCGCGGGTGGGCAAAGTAGATCAGGTTTAGGCTACTCGCAAAAAAAATTCCGCGCTCTGGAATAAACTTTGGCTTCACTTTGAATTATTATGAATAATTCACGAGTTATAGCTGCGCGATGGGATTGCATCTAGTCTTGTTCCAAGACCATGTTGAATTCTTCGCGGTAAGAGCCTGGAGCTGTTCATGTTCATGTGAAAAGTATTATTAATCTATTACCCTAACACGGAAAAATCAATTGAACTCCCTTTGGTACTATGAACTCTGTTGGCCTAGCATCAAGGATAGGCCTAATTCTGATGCTAAACTGATCAGAGAAGTGATGACTTTAACACCATTCAGCAAAGTTTCGGCTCACATGACTATGCATGCCGCTACGCCCACTCAACCACAATGATATTTGGGGCTTTCCTTATATACTTGTGGATTTTGATTGTATTCTATGATTCATTTTGCATGTCTCAAGGGTAATGTGGACGTGATATGTATAGATTACACATGATGCTTGGCACGTGTTCTTACCCTGACCATGGACTTGAACTTTGTTTGAACTTTCAACATGCATGGCTCGATCTGATATCCTATTCAAAATTGGTACACTATAAATGGCACCGTTTGTCACTTATTTGAAATATATCCACTTTAGCCTAGGCCTATAAAGGAACCTCTGACCAGCCCTGCTCTAACCGCAAACTAACTCTGAACCAGCAAACGTTAACTAAACACTTACTATATTATTAGACAATACAAACAAATTAACAAACAGAAGATATACAGTTTGACATTTTAATTATCTTTTGGGATCCTTAAAGTAGGTTGCAAACACTGGTAAAAAACAATGATCCCTCATCCCAAAGAAACTCGTCACAATTCACTAGTTAAATAACCGTAGCAATCATTTAATACTGGTGAACCCCCAACAAATAACTAACAAGCAAAAATAACCAAAAAAACCCCCAAAATAACCAACAAACAAAAAATAACCAACAAACAAAAACACCGCCAAAACAGAACTGAATGTAGGGGGTAGGAAATCTTTTGCAAACAAGATGCCAACTATTAATTTTCTTTTGTAAAAAGAAAGTCCTGTAAAAAAAACCCGCTTCTTTAACATCAACCACGCTGGTAGCCATTTTGCAAAAAAAACACAAATTGACCTTCACGTGTTCATAAAACAAATACAACTTGCTCAGCATTAATTAGTGAGTACAAAAAGGGGTTTCGTGCATGTCGTCTATTGTTAAAGTCCAGAGACCTTGAGAGGAAGATATTCCTGTGAGCGGGAAACACGGAAGGCAAATTGGCGGGAAACGACTGTTTGGATTGATAGCAATTCGGAAGTGATAAGTTATCCACACCGATTGGCATTGGTTGGAATGTCACGCGTTTATCCGCTATCTATCTGCCGTTGTGAGGAACTGTTTCCCTCTCTTCTCGATCATGCACGCAATCGTTGTAGTTCGCGTAACTGATGATGGTAGTCATATATCAGGTGTTGTCCAGGTCAGCCTGCCTTTGTCGCAAAATTAAGCAGTCTGGAAGGAGGGGGTGGGGATGGGATGGTGGGGGACATGGACTGGCTATTGGAGGAGCTGTAAAAGCAAACGATCTTGGCCACTCTCCCACAATAAATTGCGCCCTTCGTTGAGCCATCAAGGCGTATTTCCCGACCGACAGGATTTTGCCGACAGAACGACAATTTTTTTTCCGAAAAAAAAACGTCGGAGGGGGGAGGGGGGGGGTGTTTACATCCACATACACCCATCTAGCCACCTTCTTTTGTGGTGGCAACCTCAAAATCTTTGAGCTCTCATTGGATGGAATTTGTTTTACAGGGTTAAACCTTTCTGGTTTGCTTCCCAGGCTGGGCCTGTGATACGAGCGAAGTTCGGTTTTCAACAGCATGAACGTAAGAGGGCGCTCGACATCTTTCGGTGGGACGTACGAACGTTCAAGGTGTCTATACTATCATCAGAGTGTCACTGTGGCAAGACCCATGCCAGATAATGCATTTCTAGAGACGATGCCCATCAAAATCTTTGAGCCAGTAGATATGTGTGTTCCCGTATTTTGCAGCCGGTTCCCCTATTTGCAGCCAGACAAACGAGGTTAAAATTGCTGCGGTGGCGGAGGCCTCAAATTCAGTCTTTGCAATATTGGCAGCGCCTCCCAGGAAATTCCTATATACATAGCTCGGAATTTCCTGGGTAGCGCTGCCAATATTGCAAAGACTGGATTTGACCCATCTTGTTGATAGCGACCTCGCTGTCCCGGCCGGCCATAAAGGGGGAAATAAATTCCAAATCCAGTCTCGCACCAAGACTAATTCCGAGTCGTCACTTGTCCACCAAGGGCGGATCCAGAACACAATTTTTTTTGGGGGGCCAAATTTTTTTTGGACCCCCCAAAAAGTGGGTCCAAAAAATTACGGCGTGGGGTTCGGGGCCCGCTTAAGGGCCCCGAAAAAAATTTGGATTCTAGATGCTCTGTGGTGCGATCTGAGGCAATTTCTGACCACTTTAACCAATGGTTTTTTTGAGGAAAAGATGGTGGTGTACTCATTGCCTGCCTTTATTGCGATGTCACATAAAAAAACATTTGGTCTCGGTTTTTTTTTGGGAGGGGGGGGCATGGCCCCCTTTGGCCCCCCCCCCTGGATCCGCCCTTGCTGTCCACACTAATCACTCTAACAATTGGTCAATTGTTTAATTGACAGGTAGGAAGGGGCACTGGTAAACTGAAGAGGGGGGGGGGGGGTTATGGGGGTATTTACCCCCCAATATTTTGAAAAGACTGCCCTTTTCCATTCAAATGCCCTTTGTCACCAGCTCTCCCCCCCCCCAATATTTGTCAAGAGTGCCTTTTTTTTCCTGAACAAGTGCCCTTTTTGTTCGAAAAAGTTCCCCTTTTTTCTCCCCCCCCCCCCGCTTTTTGATTTTACGGAGGCCAAGTGTCCGGAGAAAAAAAAGTGTCTTCATTTCACCACGGATATGCAAGAGCCCTTTTCAAATTTGTTTAACCCCCCCCCCCCCAATAAAAAAAGACCGTGCTACGCCACTGTAAACAGGTGATGAATACTAACAAAGGAAGGCATGCAGTTGTCAGATTTCATTTGAAAATCTTGTTACTTCGCTTGGGACTGGAGAACTTGTGGTGGACATGACTTGTGATAGACTCTTGTGACTTGTGAAACACGTACTGGTTCATCGCCAGAGAATTAAGCGATCAAGCCTTGTCAGTGCGGCGTTGTGTCTTTTTTCGAAAACGCGGTAAGAGTAATAGCGCCCTCGTGTGGTTGTATCGAAACAGTTCATTCCTTGTTGTACGTTACGAGCATGAGTCATGCATGACGTACATATATATTGTTTCTGTAACAATCAAGTAATGAATAATTATGTTCAGGTTATTTTCCAAACGAGGGCATTGAGATGATAGGCCTTCCACATACATAGCTCCCGCCTCCTAAAAAAAAAATTAAGTCAGAATATCAACAGTAGGACAGAATACCAGTCTAACATGTCTGCAGGACAGGTGTAAGGTCTGCAACCAGTCTATTGCGCAACATGGGAGATGACTCATTATTGATAGCGCTACATTTTCCAGCTTGAGCCAGAGATCCCATGTGGTCTAGTGGTTAGGATTCGTGGTTTTCACCCACGCGGCCCGGGTTCGATTCCCGGCATGGGAAACCATTATTTTTTTACTGGAAAATTTTCGACCAATTTGACAGAGTTTGTGAATTTCATAGACTTACACTTTTGGACTGATGAAATTGCTCTTTTCCCCCCTCAAATTTCTTAATGCAAGCATTATAATATTATACACAGTTTACATTGTGGAGAGGGGGAGAGGGTTAGCATAGGTCATACGGGAGGAGAGGAAAGATTTAGACGTTTCTTGAAAAACAAAATCATAAGATGTGGTGAATTACTGGCATCATGCATGGACATTTCCTTCAATTATCACCAGATATTTGCACTGAAGGCAATATTCCTCACCGATCCTGAGGCCATAACTATCACTGCATTGTACTGATAGGTCACAAACCAACTCCCAAGTCCCAAGTCATTTTATTTTCACTGGCACCCGACCACCTCATATTTTTGAAAGAAATGTTCAGTCGGCAACAATACAATTTGGAAGTCACATAAAACATCTTCCAGCTGGTAATCAACTTATAATTCTGCTTTAAAAAGTATTGTGGTGGAGAGAAAAAAAATCATACCACTTGGCACGTGTGCCACAAATATTAGTGCAAAGACATCTTTGTATTATATAGAGTTATTATTGTGTTTTTCATTTTGAGGTGTTTGTGAATTAAATATATTTTTGTAATAACTTGGGTCTGGGACTAAGTGACGGTTGTATGTGCACGCAATACCAGGCCACCGCGGCCACCCAATAGTGAAGCCTGGCAGACTGCGGCAAGCAGACCCTGCACGTACCGAGCGTGTTTTCGTAGCCCGTGGGTTCTTGCTCCATGTACAAAAAAAATGTGCATGAGTGCACGTACCTACTACTCGTATGCAAGGTGTTTTCCAAAGGCCCCTTCAGCTTCAATGGAGAATTTGCATAGCCACTCCGAACTCACAAAAGCAGCATTGTTGGCCTTTGCCAGGCTCTCCTATTGTTAAAACCTGTTTACCTTACCAGGTCATATTATGGGCTTTAAAAAAATTCGGTTTAAAGTCCAGGACGTTACCGCGGCACTCCCCGATATCTCAATGTCTTCTCTGTTATAATCGCAGGCCTTATCAGGTGTATCATTTGCATAACTGGGGTTAAAACCTATGTACATTTTTGCGATTGCCCGACGTACATCAACAACTGACGGAACCGAGGCTAGTACGTCGGCAGGAACAAACCAAGCAGCCGGAATGGAAAACGACGGGTAAGTCTTCCACACAATCTTCTCAGAATTCAAAATAGGCCTAATGTTAACCTTTGTTCAGAGCATGGAGCATGTTCAGAGCTGCGGGAGTGTGCATGAGCTGTAAACGGAGGACAAAAAAGTTAGTGCTCGTTTGACCATGGAGCCATGCATGGTTTGACCATGTGATGTTAAATCAGTTGAAGAAATGTAATGAATCCCGTCGGATTTAATCCAGGGCACTACAGGTCCATATTTATATCATAGCGTACGTTTCAATCGTCGTGCAATGATCAAACGACTTTTGCTTGAAAGAAGCGGAGTTTAAAATCTAACCGCTTTGGCAGTTGAAATTATTAATTTTCGCGGATAGACCTAGGCCTACTAAGTTGTTGATTCACCAGAGTGTAGGATTGCGACGCCACCTTTTCCACCATTATTATGGCCTCGTTGTTGCTGTTGGTGTCATTCTTTGAAAATATTGATTATGAACATTATCTCTGGATTGGAAGACGTAAAATTAAACTCGTAACTTCCAGATTCCACCATGCACTATCAAACAAAGTGGCGTGAATATCATTCTTTCCATTTACCTGGACCGATTTACCCAGTGATTGGTGATGAAGCGATCAAAAGCTTGTGCATGTGAACTAACAAATGGAGTTGCTGAATTTCAATGGTTGAACAATTAAGGTCGGCCACATGTTTTCGAGTTTGGTTTTGCATTTATTGACTGCGGTGCTGAATTAATATGTTTGAGGGAATCCCGAATTTATAACTTCCCCTTACTGAGTATTACCGTGAGTTTGGTCTTAGTGAAGTTTCGATTCAGTGAAGTCCGATGATCATCAGCTAAGGAAAAAATGTGGTGTTGTCAAGCTTGTTTTAGCCATTTGATTTTGTTGAAAATGTAAACGTTCTTTGGATTGTTAGGTCTAACATTATATCCCGCTGTTCGCGCCATTATAAACCCCTGTATTAAAACTTGGACTTTTGCCCAAATATGACGTGGTAGGTCAAAATCAGGCACATTTAGGCAAGAAAGTCAATCTTGAGTTATTGCAATATAAGTTAACTATACACCTGCATGGCTCTTTCAAATGCCGCTTTTGTTTTCTTGCAATTGGATATTGTGAAGCAAAGCCATTATATTTTGAAATCGGACTGTCCGAAATGTCAAAAATGAGAAATATGCCTTTGAAGTTTGTTTAGTGAAATAAACGTTATTCGGACAAGGTTTCATTATAAAATAACAATGTTTCCTTATCAACGGACATACAGAAGCAAAGAAGCTGGCCTTTTATTGGTTTGAAACCTTTTCCAGTTACACTAATTTTGCGTAATTTCAAAACGAAATCTTGAACGAAGCGTCATTTGAAATGACATGCCTCTTTAAAAATGTTTAATAAAACAATGACATTTCCAGTTGGAATCGTTTACAGAACATGTTACTCATAAGTAGCATTTAAATTTTCAAAAATCTCAAAATCGCTGAAATCCACGCAAATGTCATTTTGAAGCTGTTTCTCCATTTTTTATTTTTATATATGCATGTACATGTATAGCTCTGCCCAATTCTGCCTGTTTTTTTTGTTGACATACCACGTCACAAATCATGAAAATAGTTCTGTCAAACCATTGTGCTTGAGCAGAGCTATAATGGATATATGACATTGATATTGGTGATAGGCCTATACGGCTCAAATTTTACCGCCAAAGTTCAAGTTTGCCTATATGACGCGAGAGCCACCTCTAGACTCTCCAGCAGGTGTCCAATAGAGTATTTTTTTCAAACACATCAATCACACACGCCATACACAGAGCACTTGAAAAAAAATGGATTTAGAAGAATACCTACAAGTATAGTCATTTATGCCTCCTCTTCATCACCATAAAAATATGACCCGGCCGGCAAAGTCGGTAAAAATCCGACTGAGGATTTAAAACTTTTTGAGAAACTGTAGGATGTCTTTTTGATGAAAAAAGGTTTCTGAAAATGAAATGTTGAAATGAAATCTTTGAACTCAATTTTAATTCAAAATGCTTAAAACATAATCATTACGATGACTTTTCATAAAATCCTCGGATATTGCCAAACTTGTTCAGGACAAACCCTATATAAAAAAAAAACATTTTGATGCTAGTTAGTAAAAATGAAGAGAAAAAAAAAAGACCTTTAAAATTAATATTTTGCAGTGTTTTTTCCGTCGGTGAAGGACAAAATCGAATATTGAATTTGCATCACCCCGTCGCAAACTTCCATCTTACGAATAGTTTCATTGCGGTACATCAGAATCGAACCAGCCAACCGATCCCGCAAGCTTGGTGGTAGAGTGGTAAGACATCTGCACTAGAAAGCAGGAGGTCGTGGGTTCGAGTCCCACCCGAGTGATAATTTTTTTCTCACTTTCACTCGGGGGTAACACACTGAGTATGCATGTACGTCGGTGAAGGGCAAGACATAATGCTGTATTTTATAGTAGGTTATGCTACTTTTGAGACAGGAGGAGTTGCTGTGATTTAATAGGCTGTCGCTTTAACCGTTAATGATTCTGTACCTAAAGCGCAACTTTAACACCGAATTTTAGCTGTTTGCAGCAACTTGCATATTGGCCATTGTCAGAATGAACAGTTGGATTACAAAAAATAGAGAAGTGACCTCGGCAACAAATCATTCCATCATTTTTATGCACAAAACCTGAAATCGCGTGATGACATGGTTGATTTGTCATGAACGTGTGGACGTTCTGCATTGGAATAGAAATTACTTTCAAAAGACCACAATCAATTCTTAAACTTAGTGAGCTTTATTACATATTTCATAAACTAAAACGAATTTCTGGGAGACTTTAAGATTAGGAAACAAGTTATAAATGCGAAACATAAGGCTGTTGATCACATGTAGCCCCTTTAAACCACACATTTTCAAAATTTAAGTAAACATTGATACGTGAATAACTGTCATGCTAAAATTTTTCAAACCATTTATCTCTCTGTGAATTCCAAAGTGTGAGAATTCTCTTTTACTTTTCGATTGAGAATTCACTAGGAAACAGACGTTTTAGAGTGAAATTCATTCAATTGATTAGATCTCTCTCGCGTTTCGACTGAAACTAAATCGGTTTTAATTGTCTGATCCACCTAGTTTCACATTTTGGAATTTAGAGACTTTGTACTTGCTGTTTTTCTATTTTATTGAAAGATTCAATCAACTAATAAATAACAATAATTATGTACAATAAGTATCACTTGCTCTACACGCACTACTAATTTTTACAAAAAAACAACATTGAAACAAACAAACATACAAGACAAATCTGTTTAATTCATATAACGAATCTGTTCAAAAAAAGATGATAAGGTTGGAGTACTGGCCATAAACGGCTCACTGTCTGTTTACCTATAATTAGAGTATTTAAAAACCGGGTTGTTTTTCACCCGCCCCGAAAAGAATTACTTCACCGATAGAGTGATTGATTTACCATATTTCGAAGAAGCAATCTTTTCCATTTCGTTCATAAGGGGATTAGCGGTTTTACATAACCAGAAAAAGTGCTTAATGTAATCTATTGTATAATGGCAAAAAGTACACATTTCTGAATCACTCTTCTTTCTTTTGTAAAGTCCTTTACTTGCTATTGCTCTATACCCCAGCTCTTCAATATTTTTTTCTCCTAACGAATTCTTAATTCATATATATTTTTTATTTTTTAACGAAACCGTTTTCTGTCATGAGCGTCTGAAACCCTCTTAAAAAATTGTGCTTTTACGCTTTTCTGCCTTAGTTGCGCACGAAATATAAATATAGTTCTCTAACATACCGAAAATGCGCGTACTGAAATCAATTACATTGCAGATATAGAAAACCCGGACCGATGGATAAACTTTCCAATGCGCTCGGTTCCAATCTCTTCCTGTTGTATAAATTTGTCGGTCATGCAGCAGATAATTGTAAAGTAACATTTCCACAAGCAAACTTTGTTTTGCGTTCAATGAATGGCTACTTTAGTTGGTAGAGAAAAAAATAGCAATTCAAAACCATATATAATGTTATGAATCTTAAAACTTAAAATTGCACATATAGAAAGCAGCTGTAAAATGGTGCACATGTAATAGCTTGCTGGTTTGACGATGAATACTACATAATAGTATACCTTCTATATTTAGGCTATCTTTAGAATAGATTAGCAATGTTGTATCTGATTCTCAGAGTAATGGCAGAATAATAGTCCCGATCTGCTGATAACTTTAGTTCCATAATCCAAACCATGCAGTTAATATGCGAATTTAATTCAACAACGACACTGGTTTGACATGTTGACTCCGTTGTTCTGTTCCGTTCCACCCCCCCCCCGATATACCTGTTTCAGTTTTAAATTAGCTGGTTTATGGCCCGTCCTAGAATGACTATCCGATTTCGTTTCAAAGTTGGTACCTTAGTGTAGAATTACTGCGCAAGGGGTACCAGTGTCCGTATGGTATTTAGTAAATACATGAAATACATAAATGCACAATATTCATATAGATGTAAATAACTATAAATCGAAGGTAATAATTAATAAAAAATGTTTAAACTGAATACCGCATGAAAATGTGTAGGCCTAGGCATTTTATGCAACTCAAAATAGAACATTTCAAGTGGGACTCCAAAGCAGTCAAGGTTTTAGATAGAAAAAATAAGCTTATACTGATTAACTAATTTTCGAGTGTCAGTTTCAAGACAAACCGGTGTTCACTCAGGTGCTCATTTTCGAGGATTTCTAAACCTCGGCTGGTACGGTCCCGCAAGAATCGGCATCGGAGGTATTTTAGGCTGTGACTCACAAGACTCCACATGGGTCTAGTACTGCTTCAGGAACTTCCAATACTATTAAAAGGAGATCGAAGTCCTAGCGTTATTCCATTTGTTTCAGAGGATAGGCCTAATCAAAGTCCTCAAAAAGAAGCCGAAACAAACATGAAGACGAACCGCCAACGAAGCCGAGGTTTAACAAACGCTCTGTATATTAAATAGTTCTCCCTATTCAACGAATTGTGACGTCAGAGGTGTGCGGCCACTGTCCATTAAACAGAGATCAGTGTGTGTGGCCTTGGTGTGCATAAATATTAATGAGATTTTCCTATGACCACTACGTGTAGTAGCTGGAAATACTACTGCGTAGGCGTTGTGGTATTTAGCCGCATGTACGTGTGCGTGTATTTAAATGGCATGTACATGTAAACAGTGTAGGCCGGTGTCGATCATAATATTCTTCACGCACAGCCATTTTGGACACAGATCCAGCTTTGAAATTCAGATAAAATGTACACGACTACAGGAACAAATCGGGGTTACGTGCTGTGTAATGGAAATGGTTTCCTAGCAAACAGGTAGGAGAAAGTAAAGTTGAGAAAATTCTGGTCAAGTATCAAATTGTCGTCTGAAAGTGAAAGACGATCACAGAATCTTCAAAACGTGGCGTGAAAATGATGGAGTGAATTCTTGAATACGCATTCGCAATTGAAAATTAAATTTCACTCATCGATTTGATTTGTAATTGTATGATACTCGTGTCTTAACTACTCAGTTGATGATGTGAATGTGAACAGCTTTAATACAATCGGGAATTTGGGAAGGCATGCATGTTTGTGATTATTAAAATTAGGGGAAATCAGCATGGGATATGAGAGAACAGCGTGTGTGATGTCCATGAGGTCGTAGGCCAAGCCGTGGTCATGGCTGCCGTATCAAATGCTCTACATAGCTAGCTGTGGGTACATTTTTTAATTGGAATAGTGGGACTCCCGCTGTATGATACTGTCTGGAACGCAAGATTCCATCTTTTTTTTCATTCGGAATTGCGTTGGCTTATATAGTTTAACGTTTCACGTCGAAATTATGTACTAAAATCATGCAATTAAGACATTATATGAAACCAAGTATAGGCCTAGGCCTGTATTACATCATCACTTCATAATATAGTCGTCGTTGTCATTTACTATCATCGCCGTCTAAACACTGTCAATCACATAGGCCTTAAATCATCATTACATCACATGCATTATTATTTGAGATTTATTCACAGCAAAACTGATCAAACGTCATATCAATAAAATTAATTATGGACTTCCGATAAAAAAAAATTGTAAGATTTTCAAATCCTCGCTGTTTAACGAAAATACAAAATACATTATAATCGGTAAAAAAAAAGCCTACTTTCCCGGTTTCTTACAAGCCACAGTGGTGTTCCAAATGTTGGTGTCGCCACCGTCCAAATGACTTCCACATTGTGCAGTCCATGCCTCCCATTGCTTCTGGAATTGTGCTGTCTCGATTTTGGCTTCAATGCCCTCAAAATAGGAAAAGCACCCTGCAAGTTTGAACCCGGTGAATGAACTTTATTCCTACCACGCCATTTGCGGCGATAGTGCAGCAACGAGGGACCGTTTTGGATGTTGTAGATTTCCATTGGAATTATTTATCGTTGTCGTGCATGTGCAGTAACATTGCCCCATTTTCTATATAGTGATTTTAAGTTTGATTTTCCAAATTAAATTGAATGAAACTTAATATGCAAAAACAAGGAACGTTTGAAAAGTTTGTCAATTTTTTTTTTTGATAGTAAAAACACCTCCTTACCACGAGATTTGCACTCACACAATTCGTTTTGCCTCGTTAAAGTTGAGTGTTGCTCTCATAAAGATGAAATATATTTGGCCTGTTCAATTAATTATCGCGTCACAAAATGTTCGAAAATGACGCTTTAAACGGGGTTAAATTTCATCCCGTCACATTTTAGAGTATCCAATTTTAACACCATGATGTGATGCTGCAGAATAAGCATCCAATGAAGACTTGCAATTACAACGTAAAAACGTTCACATTGAAAACAATTTGTTGTCAGCAAAAGTATATAAATACCACTTCTTAATGGATGGATTTCTTATGCCTACAGATACCAGAATGGAGACGAAACTCCAAAACACGACTCCGAGCCAACAACGAAGACAGGGGAACCACAAGGTTATGACGATGTGGAGTAAGTCTTCCATGTGAATATAGAGATATGTACATTTATGTAAATTAATGCACATTTTAGGTTTGTTTATTTAAATTGATGGTGACATTTTAAAATGAGGGATATCAATATTGGGTGTTGCCCTTCAGCGACGTATTATGAACACTGCATATGATGATGAAGGGAACACCTAATACGTGTATTGAGTTTACGTCACCCAAATACCATCTTATGAATAGAACATGATTATATTGTTATTTTACAAATGGTATTATCACAGATGTTTTGACCTATAAATGTCACTTTTAAATCTTCAAATTGTCCACAGCTTAAGCATCTCGGCACACCAACAAGGAGGAAAGACAAAATATGACGTGTAAGTTCATTTTCGTTGAAAAGTGTTTTCTGGTGAATTCCGAAAGAAGTTCATTTTGGGCGGCGGGTTTTGTAGATCATTTGGAAGAATGTACTATGATATTTATGTTGAATTGTTTATTTGGTTTGTGCAATTAAGTATGCAGCATGGAACAGTTTTGATTTTCGAACTTAAACTTACATGTGGCTACCAAGTCAAGGTTTCCACACCCCAAATTTATACAGAAATTATACTATATAGGGATATATCGTAGTCATTGGCATCATGAACTTGGACACTAAAAAAACACAATGACAAAGCTACAGACCTGCCGTTCCACTCTTCAATTAAATCTTCTCTAGAGCCTATTTGACCTGTGTGTCTGTTTGTTGCTAATTAGCAAAGCATCCTGCGAATAGTCTTGACCATAATGTGTAAAGCAATATGATTACATTGTAAACTACCCATAATAACCCCATGAACAGCGAGCAAAGATTTTGTGTGACAAGTTTGGATGAACAAACCCACGCAATACTGTTTTGCTGCCTTTTGGACTATATGTTCGCGTGATGTTTTTTTTTTCTCCCAGTTGGCGCAAGTGGGATAACGATAACTTAATTGAAAGTCGCCGTCAGTACGTGCCCACTGACAAAACTTTTGTCCAAGTATCCCGTTGTCTGTGTCCTTGCTATATAGCTGTGTGCCTATAGCCGTAGAGTTCCCCACTATAATTAAGTATGCCTGTGACTTTGACCATTTTGTGACCCTCTCAACAGGGAGGCTGCAGGGAAGAAGAAATCCGCCAAGAACAGGACAGAAGACGAACACAAAGTCCCGTCTTATTGGTTCATCTTTATGGTGGTTCTACTTGGCGTTGGTTTCTTTCTAGCCCTTGGGTTAGGTCTTGGGCTGGGTCACCCCGACCCCAAGCTGAAACCTTACCAATTTTTCAACGGCGCGGTAGCGTCTGATCGAGAACTCTGTTCGAGGGTTGGAAGGTAAAACCTTTGCATTTCAACGATAACATTATTTTGTTTTTAATCAAGAAACCTAGTTTTCATGTTTGGTTTGTAGCTTAGACATGTCGTACGTACGCGCAGTGTCGAAGATTCATTTTATTACCCGAAACCCGGAGTTAAACTGATTCTAATAGTCGGTGAAATCGCCTGCTCTTATATCATTGAATCCTAACGTCAAAAATATTAATGTCGTCAAAATGTCATCTTTAAAAAGAGCATATTCAGAAGCCAAAAGGCTAAAACGAAGAAGCACACAATTAACAGGAGAATATTTGTGATACATCGCCAAAAAAGGAGCCAATTGCCTGAAAGCTTTCTTCACTGTACTGAAATGTTGCAGTTTGAATTGTGTCCATTAAGTGCAAACCGTCCTCACTTGTAACTGTGCCTTAGTTAGTTTTTTCAAAAGCAAATACATGTTTTACCCACTGCGGTCTAGTTGAGGCACAATTGGTCCTTTTTTGCCAGTCCCACAAGGCAAACTTTCATTCCTCTTTCTATCTGACGACTGATGATTATCACTCGTGAATTACTCTTGAACAAGCCTCAGCATAAGCCTGAACCTCACAAAATGACTACCTTTGGACCCCTTTACTATAAGGTTGGGACCATCTTTTAGGCTTGCCTATATTCTCGTTCACATTGATGCCATCCCCTATACGTGATTAGCCACACTGCAAAGTCTCAAACCACATTGCTCCTATGTGCCTTTGGCTCGTCCTGTTTATTTCAGGGACTTGATGTTGAACGGCGGCAACGCCTTGGACGCGGCGATAGGCACTTCCTTTTGTGTGGGCGTGCTGAACCTGCACGTTGGAGGTGTGGGAGGAGGCGGCTACCTGACCTTTTACAATAAAACCGGCACCGTCGCTGGCGCAATCAAAACAGTAGCTGTTGATGGGCAGGTGGTGGCGCCCTCTAGTGCCAGCATGGACATGTTCAGCGGCCAAGAGGGATCTGCTGTTAAAGGTGAGGTTCACAGCAGCCAGAGTCAGTACAATTTTCTTCACATGAAAAATATCCAATGTTAAAATTACAACACCTAACACACCGTGGTGTCCGTCAATTGAAAGCCGATTTTAAGATGATGGTACGGTTGAGGCCACAATCTGTTTACATTACAAGGTATTTGGATCGCCAGTGTATTTCTGATCGGGGTGATGACAAAGAGATGACAAGGGAGTAAATATCAGCTGCATAAAAACTCCTATTAAAACCAAAGAGGTTGGAGTTGGCATTTCAGGGGTTAGAAGCCCGAGAAAGTAGAGTTGATTCCGGCTTTGTTTTACACAAAATGAACCCTTATGGATCAGCAATAACTTGTAACATCTAACTCGTGGTGCCAAGGAAGGTGGAACTATAGGCCTTTTCTGTTCTCATAGCTCCGATGTATTCAATCAATTTGTCTCATCTGTACAGGTGGCATGGCTATAGCCATCCCCGGACAGGTAGCTGGTCTCTTTAGGGCGCATAAAAACCATGGTGGAACTCTGTCCTGGGCGAGCCTTGTGGAGCCGTCCATCCGTCTAGCCAAGGGCGGCTTTGAGATTGGTGAGGCACTGGCTAAAGCCATCAAAGACAACGAAGACGTCATTCGTAATGATACAGGTTTGAGGTATGTAATGGGTATTTTGTTGTATGCCTCTTCTGCTAAGAAAGTTTTGAGTTAAAAACCATTTGCGAGTGTAACCTATAGTGTATGCATTTGTAGCTTCTTCGAATGATTGGGGGCAATCTCTTGCATCGTTGAGTTAGAAACGTTACTGTTGCCGATGGTTGAGAGTGTCTCAACGACTAGACGGAGCTTGCTGGTTTGAAGCTCACTCTGAAAATGTGATATAATAGATATATTGGTAGTATTAAAGTCTGAGTGCTTATTGTGTAATGACGAGAACAAACGTGGGAAACTAAACATTAGTGTTGCAAATCGAACTCAGAATTATCACCTGGTTAAAATAATGCAATAAAATGAGATATGGAGCGGGTTTTGTACTGCTGTACTAAGCAATTTGTCAGTAACTGCATTCTGGAAATTTCACATGAGTGACATATTACCACAAGCGAGCGCAGCTGGGACTTCTTTTGATAAGAAAAGTTTACACTCTGCTCTTGCAGTGAAATATTTCTGACTAGCGCTGGTGGAATTAAGCAGCAAGGGGACGAGGTCACTTTGCCCAAATTAGCGGCAACCCTGGAGACCATTGCATCACAGGGAGCCGATGGGTTCTACAAGGGAGACCTTGCAAACATGATCGTGGATGACGTAAATGAAATGGGTAATTATTATTTGTCATTTCTGGTAATGAAACCAATGATTCTTTAAAAGTGCCCAGGCACTTTATAGCTCGCAAGCCTAAAGAAACCTGAAGAGAGAAGACAATGAGGAGAAGTTACAGTTTTAGAGGTGGGAGAAAACCCCAGAGGAATATTCTGGGGAAAACCCACGAAATCATGTAGGGACTTGAAAATCCAATCCACATATTGGCCCAATTGGGATTCGAACCCACAGTGGTGGAAGGCGAGGAAAATACCACTACGCCAACCTGACTCCCCTCATGGACTCTACCTGCCTGCCAATCAAACAATGCGCATTGACCAATTAGATCATGAGTTTGGGTCAGGTGACTACTATAGCTCGGTTAAACTCGGTTTAGGATGAGCGCAGTGAGCAATGAACACAAGTCAAATGTGGGCGGGGCTTATTTTATGGCTAAATCAGGAACGGTCCATTTTCCGCATACGAACAATAACTCGAGGAAAAACTGAAGAGTCTGAACGAAAACTGCATTGAGGGCTCCTTTGGAAAGCATTTTTTTAAACCTGAAATTGACTACCAAGACTACAATAAAATATAATAAAATTGGACAGGTTGTGTAGCGTAGACCTCGACTGAAGGGTAATTCTAGACGAACGAAGTTCTCAAAACGAATTTACTTTATAGTAAATCTTACGAAAATTTGGTGTGTGTTCATTTCTCACAGTAGTTGCGAGGAAGTCTGACCAAGGTTCTGTTGTCAGCTGACCAAACGTTAAATTGGTCAATGCGCACTGGGAGATTGACAGGCAGTAATGGTGCCTTAGTTTGATTGGGTAGAAGTCTACGAATTTAAGAAATGTCGCAGAACATCAGTATCTTGTACTTAATTTGTTCAGTTTCATTTTCTGTTTTCGAACCTTTACTTAAAAAAACAACTAGGAGGCAACATCAGTTTGGCAGACTTGGAGGAATACGAGGCCCGTAGTGCGGACACGGTATCCATAGAGCTTGGTGGCGGCCAGTTGTATGATGTTGGGGGTATTATGGTATATGCCCCGCCTCCACCGTCCAGTGGCATTTTGACGAACTACATCCTTAATATTCTAGAAGGTAAGATCATCAATGCACAAAATGCCCAAATATAAATATGGATATAGCCTATTGGATGCTAGAAGTGATGTCACCCTCCGCCGTATTACCACTCCAAGAACAAGAGATGGGTAAAGAAAGACATCTAATTTAATTGATATTTACACTTTTTAGTCGACGAAATATTATTTTTTGTTTTCAAAAATAAAAATAATTGAATGGCAACAAAATATGTTTTATACAACATTTCTGTTTAGCAAAAACGTTTCGTACACATTCAGACGACGTTTTGCGTGCATTATTTTGCGTGCACGTTATTTTGTAATTACATCAAGCTGTCGACATGTTTATGACACGTTTATAACATGCTGTAATTAATATGTTTACACTAATCGTGGCCTATACGTGTTTGCGTCATTGTGTCTTGTGTTCCCCAACAGGCTACAGCTTGTCTTGGCGCAGTACAGGAGACACGTCAACAGAAGTGGAGACTTACCATCGAATGTTAGAATCCTTCAAGTTTGCTTTAGCTGAACACAGTCGGCTGGGTGACCCAGAATTTGAGGACAGCGTTAAAGAGGTAAGATAAAGAGTGTTTTATTTTCAAATTTAAATACAATTTGTAAACTGTTTTGTTTATGTGGCTGTCGTACATAAGTGATGTTGAGCCTTCACAGTGTTTGAACATGTTTGAACATGTAGTTGATTGATTGATACCATTTTTCCTCCCATCCCAGAACCACTATGTAACCTATACATTTGTTTTGGCAAAATAAATTTAGGCCTCTAAAAAATATACCCAAAAATGCACATGTATCTTAATATTCAAGGTAATTTCTCACTCTATCTGCTCGCAAGAATCTCACGCGGAGCTGCTTATCCTTCAAATTTGATTTCAACCCTTGCTTCACCAAAAACGTTTCCCTTGACACTCTTGGTACCATTACAGGTCATGGGCATCTTGGGGAGGACTTCGACTGCTACTACCACCAGGGGAAAGATACAAACAGATGCATTACAGTTCCTAGAATACGGGAGCATGTACGCCCCCAAAATGGACCCCGCTGGAGGCGCTACGCACATCTCTGTCAAGGACGGGGCGGGAAATGCTGTATCCTACACCAGCTCCTTAAGCCTTGAGTACGTACTATATCTTTTCTCTTAAAAAAGAATTACAGTGAAAGTACATTGTGAAGAGCGTGGTAATTTGGCAAGTGTCTCTAAACACAATCCAGTCTCTATCCAAAAGTATGTGGGGAAAAGAAAGAAATGCAACTATAGTTGGTAGGAAATGCACGTGCTTCCACCGCCTATGACTGGATTGATCGAAACGTTACTATCCTTTCCGTGTTTTAAACATGACATGGCTTGGCTTAAGTGTATTCAATGCACAGTTATAGTCCCATATTAGGGCTTTATGCAAGATTTTATATTTATGTATATAGTCGCTTTGGTGAAATGTCATCAATAAAGCAATCATGAATTTCCGTCTGTCGTGTTGTCAGCTTTGGTGCCAAGAAACGCGGCACACGCACCGGCATCATCTTCAACGCCGGCATGGGCGATTTCACGCTGCCAGACGAAAGTTTGGTCGAGGGACTGTCACCTTCACCTGTGAACTCCATCCAGCCGGGCAAGCGCCCTCTGTCGTCCATGAGCCCATTAGTTCTTGTCGATAAGGACTACGAGGTCAAGGCAGTGATCGGGTCATCCGGCGGGTTGGAGATGATAACCGCAACTGCCATGGTAATGCAGAAAAAAAACAGTCTAAATCCGATAAACTTTAAGGGCGTAGGAGTTCAACAAGTCTCAAATGTTTCCCACAAACGCAAGTTTTGGCAGACAAGAAGAGTCTAGCTTAATCTGAATATGTTGGAGGGCCGTAGAGTTTGAACCCACAAAGCAAAAATGTCCAAAATATGATTTACCAACTGCAACGTCCGTGATTATATTAAGATTGAAACAAGAGCCTTAGTTTGGAGTGCTTTTAAGATTTTAGTGTGTATTGCTTCTCTTGAAAAAGCTTGAGGTCCGATTCGATCTTTTAGGTGATTTCTTTCTTTTTAAGAAAATAATGTACATACACTATTATCATCTTGCCTTTGATAAATGTAATGTCCCCTCTATCGTACAGTTCTTTTCTCGGATAATTGTTATGTCTCCTCGATCGTACAGTTATTTTCTCCGTACATGTTTTGTACAAATATGAGCAAAATACTGTATAGGTCAGTGTTCAACTCCTTAGGAGCGCGCGGTTTGTGTTGGAAACACACTCGGGTTGGGCCAGAACACACAACCTTACGGACTGGATTTCTGGGGTACTTGCATTGTTCTCCCTTTATCCCTCTTCTTTAGAATTTCTCTTCTGGGGTACCGTTTTACAATGGCCGACTTGTGGGGTACCCTATAAGGTAGCTCTCGTATTAAGAGCCCACTGCCGCCTATATGTTGTAGAAGCACTGATCTATACATTGAGATTGGAAGGGTGTCGCGACAAAGTGTACCAAACTCGTTTCCACTTCGTCTCACATCACTGTTTGAATACATTTTACTCCATCTAGATGGCGGCCCAGACCGTGTGGTTCGAACATAACGTCATCGATGCTATGGAGAGGGCCAGGTTTTCAACAGATCTTGGTGTGGACAGCGCTACTAAATCAGTGACATATAATCACGAAGCTTCATTGGAAACTGTGAGTAGTTACTTTGGTTCTACTCTGTATATACTCATGTACTTCATCAATGCAAACAAATCCCACATACTCTGAGAATAACTATTCCGACGGTTCATTACAATATTACCGGAGAACGTCACTCACGAACACCGTTTGTTTCAACAGCAAACATTGTTGTCATGGCAGTTATCCTTTCAATGGAATTGAATATGGGACCTTTTCGGGGCGAAGGGAAATGTTCATTTAAATATAAAATGATCCACTTTATCAACGATCGAGGCAAAATGAACCCTGAGATTTCACGAATGGAAGCTTTAGAACTAGAAGTTATAATGAGAATTTTCTACGGGAAAAATCTAGAACAATACAAAAAGCATTTGGCAGGGCCTCATCAGTTGGCAAGGAGAAATAAAAGGAACTAAAATCTAACATGATTTGTAAGATACAGTCACACCGTAAAAACATATTTTCTTCACAAAACCCACTCCAATTCGACTGATTGTTTCTCAAACATGATTTCTCTTTTTAGGGTGTTGTGAATGGCCTGTCGTCACGTGGTCAGATAGTCAACTCTGTACCTCTGATGTCGTCTGTCAATTACATTATGCAAACAAAGAAGAATAGATGGTATACCAACTCAGATACTCGGGCTCCCGGCTCAGGATACGCCCACTATTAACTCTTGCATGATGTTTTCTTATAAACTAGTCCCAACCAGCGACCTTTAGAAGAACCATAGTACCGCGCATGTGCGCACAGGTCATACGCGCAGGTCATACGCGCGCACTCTGTTCATCGACCAATGAGGTTTGCCAAAATGCCCACGCTCATGAAATCTACGAACATAATAATTAATAATTGTGCTTATATAGCGCTTTCCATCGTATCAACGATCTCAAAGCGATTATTTCCCCGTTCATCAGGCCGTGGGACCACGCGGCAGCCGATATCAGCGCTCAATCGGTCCTCGACCCTTACAGGTACCCATTTATACTCCTGGGTGGAGAGAGACGATGGTAGTTAAGTGTCTTGCCCAAGGGCACAAACACCATGTTCCTGGCCGGGTTCGAACCCACGCACCTTCGCACATTAATCAAACACCGTAACCACTGAACCATGGCATTCTACATGATGTGAGTTATGCGCGCAAGCGTGGTACAACCATACACATCTATGGGTACAACCATTCATCTCCATTATACATAAATGGGAATCAATGGGTACCACCTTGTGTCTTCAACTTGTGGTCGCCGGGTTAGTTAAATGCCTATTTTAAATGTTATTTTTATCACTTTATATGGAATTTAGGCCTTTCTTACCGCGCCTAAGGGTTGCGTACGGGTTCAAACAATACATGAAAACAAATTTTGTAGAATCATACATTTTTCAGTATGTTGTGGCAAGACCGAAATGCGAATGTTCATGGCAGAGCATTGGCTGGAAATAACATTTTCCAGTTGAACGAGTTCAATGACCGAGTATTCGAAAAGTTGTAGTAAAACAAACATCCATTTTTTTGAAGGCCGAGCCTGTATTTTATCCTTTTTTGTAAATTTAAAATAGCCTTCTTTATTAAGATTTTATTTTCAAAACCCTTATCTGTGTTGTGCATACACTATTCATTCCCGTACGAACTAAGCACTTTTCTTCGTTGTTTCTCAATAACACCCAAATGAACGTTTGGAAACTTTGTTTTGGGTACAAAATTATAGTAATGGTCGAGTCTTTGCACAAATCACACAGAAAAATCAGAAGGCTTCTTTGTCGAGGGTGTTGGGGGGGGGGGGGACATATCCACTTAACTCCCCGGAAAAAAAAATATGTTAACACTATAGCCAGTTAAGTATGTCACGGTGTCATAAAGTGACACGAGGGAATTTTGGCCATTATAAATAAACTGAATGAAAACCTGGGTTTTTTTTTTGTTCACGAGATTCTTTTTCTTTGCAGGTCACAAACCTTTAATAGTGATATTATTATCGAAGATAAAAGACAGATTGAAATGTACCCATTAACTATTTTGCAACTACATGTATACATGACGAAGGATATGGCTTAAAGCAGGTAGAGCACAATCTTTCTGTACTAAGCAAGCTCGAAGCTCAATGAAACTAACTACATTGTGTAATTCCAATATATAATATATTGTCAAGCAAACCTTTGGTTAACCACCTTGAACTTGTAACAATCTTTTGCTTCCCTTTAGGGCCTACTTAGCCTTATTTGGAACAATCTTTTCAAATTTGAGGATTCAGGACTGTTTTAGGATTAATAGAGTAGAGAGTTTTGTATTTTAACTTTTTTTTAAATGAAGAGACATATTTATACATGGATTTGTAACAGATGATGATTCGTTTTAACTATTTTTTTTCCAGTTTGATGCCCGTCATAAGAGGTCAATTAATATTCAAATGTTATATTTATATATAGTCATTGAAAGGAGAATATGTTGTCACAGATTTGTGTGTGTGTGTGTGTGTGTAAATATGGCGCATTTTACATAACACCTTATTAATGTCTAATTGTTCTATTCTTCTAAAACGGAAACATAACACGTTTTTTTCAATTTGCCAATGTAAAATAAATGGTTCCATTCAAAAGATGTACCCTTTTTGTATTTTTTTGTGATACTATGTTACGCACAAAGTGCTGTTGCAATAATTGCATACCTTTTTATAAGGCCCAACACAGGGTATTATGGGCAACACCCTTGCCCTGCTTCGACTGCCGTATGTCGGCGATACTGAATCCCTTGTTTAATTGGCTGATATTGGCTGACAAAGGGGAAAATACATGTATGCACTAAACAGTCTCTGGACGGCTCGATACCTGTGTCAGACTTGAACTTGGACTCGGAAAACACAAACAGCATTTACCCAAATCAAACAGCGCCCTCCTATTGTGTCTGCCATATCTCTAATGGTAAAAGGCCTGTATCCTTTGCATGCATGGATAATATCATGCAGTGAAACTTTTACTGACTGTGGTCAATGCCCAGACCAAATGTTGGCTGAAGATAAACACTGGTAACCTTTCCCGTTTCTGTGGGAGACAAAAACTTATCCAAAGGGACACTCTTTGTTTTTACTCGCCCTGTATTGAGCACCGGACACTATTGGGCACGTATTACTTGACAAAATGGTGTCCTGGCGTCTATTGCGCATGCTCATGGGACTCTATTTGACACCGGACAGTGTTTGGCACGCCAGCAAATGCAGGCGGTTTTAGGGAGCGGGGGTGAATGGTTTGGTTGTTGAAGTCCTGGTTTTTTCAAGGTGGGGGGGGGGGGGGGGGGGGGGGTGAGTTGGGGGAGGATTGTCAACAGAAACGTAACTACGGGGGGGGGGGCGGCACGGGGGGCACGTGCCAAAACTGTTGGGCAAACTACGTCCGCAATGATTACGCATAATTGTGTAACGTCCAGTACATGCACTGTGAATTCAAGAACACATCGATTTTGCCGTTAGTATAGTAGTTGATGTGTTTTGAAATAAGTTTTGAATGCCATACAACTGAGCAGGTATTCGCAAGAAATTTCTTCCCCGTACGGTGAGTATGCATTCTTCATAAGTTTATAAGCTGATTTTCGTACCTGTTCATAATTTCGTATTCATATTCTTGGGAGTGTGC
Source organism: Patiria miniata (assembly GCF_015706575.1). NCBI lineage: Eukaryota > Metazoa > Echinodermata > Asteroidea > Valvatida > Asterinidae > Patiria > Patiria miniata. The sequence goes on from NW_024037061.1 coordinate 13,737,244, forward strand.
TATTTGAGGTATTTATACTGGCCTTGCTAGTCCAAGTAGGCCTACATTGAGAACAAAATCCACTGTTTCAGTCATACAAAACTAATAATAATATATAACGTTAGTTACTTAGCCTTAGCTTCGAGTAGTCCGAGTAGCTAGGACTCTACGAATCGCCTTTTTTTATTTTATACATTTGGACATGATCGGGCGATAGTAGAGTCCTAGGTACATAGCCATATTGTGTTACTAATTTTTTCCTGAATTTGAATTCAGGAAAAGGAGACTTGTGCATGGCTCTGGCTAGACTGTTAAGCATCAGACAGACCAATCACAGGGCACTTTGATTGGTAACCTGACCAATCACAGGGCACTTTGATTGGTCACCAAACAGGCTCTGAAGATGGCCTTCTTCAGAGCCTGTTTGGAGAGCATTCTTCTCTATGGAGCCGAAACCTTGACCATGAAGAAAGAGCTTCAAGAAAGCCTTGATGGCACATACACCAGGCTTCAATATGAGGGTGCAGAACATTTCATGGCGTGAGCATAGGACTAAAGAACAGATTTACGGGGACATTTCACCTATCTCTGCTATTGTTGCTCAACGACGTGTTCGCTTTGCTGGCCACTGCTACTGTGCTGTAAACCAGGTCATATCCGATGTATTATGTTGGAGACTTCCATGCCCTAATAGAGGACGAAGACCCTTCAACTACATATTGATGTGATTGGCAGAGACACCCAATGTGAAATTGAGGGATAAAGCCACCTGGCGTGGCGTTGTGAACGAGATCTCGGTTACGACCGCTAGATGATGATGATGACGATGGCACGGTGAATATGGTCCACAATTGCCGGTGCTTAAAGATGTTTGTGTGGGTAGGCCTATTTATGTGTTTTATGGCACACTGCGGTACTTGTTAGGCCCCCGAATTTTTCGTAGGCCCTAGGCAGAGTGCATATACTGCGCCTATTGGATAATCCAGGCCTGACGGACTGTACGTCATTATTCTTCGCATTGTGTCCTCTCTACATGTTTCTTCAGGCTTGCGAGCTACAGTGTCTGGGCGCTTTTGAGTAATCCTTGGTTTCAGTACCAGAAATTATTAATAATAATATCTTTAACAAGGTTTTTCAGGAAAATAAAACACTGAAAGTTTACTTTTCAAGCCGTCTTTTTTTATTTTTAATGTGTTCAGTATTAATTATTGTACTATCATTTGAGTAAATTAAAATTAATCAAGGTATTAAATACAAAACTTGTACAGAGTGTATTCATTTTGGGCAGCTATAATCTACAAAGTTATTCGTGCCCTTTACACAGGAACAAAGACTTGTGCACAGTGAGGGCGCCCTGTGCAAGCTGTCTATTCTAAAGGGTGGAACTGCTGATAAATATGGTTCATAATTCTTGGCAAGTCATTGGGAGAATAATTCATTGATATCTAAACGATTTTATCACTGCAACATTTGATTAAATTACAAGATATAGATAATTATATTCTACAACAAACGCACACAACCATAGCCGTTTGATTCATAGCTATATAATAAAATATTAATATAGGCCTACTGCATAGATTTAAAAATAAAAATTAACTTGTTGAGTGACCTTACATAAGAATGTGATAAACTCAAAAGATCTTTAATGCCTCCACCAACCTATCATTTCATTCTAGGGTAAAAAAGAAAAGTCTTTTGAAATAGAGAATCATTTCTGCAAAACAAATTTCTAGCTGGTTTGTCAAATTAAATAAACAAAAGAATACAGAGTTGTTTCTTTTTAAGAACCAGTTCAGAAAAATGAACATTATCAATATACCTTTCAAGAGAGTAAAATATAATCAGTCTGAAATCAATCACGCAAGTGTTAATCAACCAATCAGCAGGCAATTTTTAATTTATGCACAGAAAAAAAACATGCGTAGGGTCGGTCAGGGTGTGTTTGGAAATGTATCTCAAGTACACAACCATGATACAATAACACCAATTGCTATGGTCATCATAATACAAGTAATATAACCATGGTAGATCCAGAATTTTCCAAAGACCATTTGAAGATTTGTTCAAGGGGGTGGGGGTTGAGTGGGCAGGGGGGCATGGGTGGATGAGGCATTGAAGTCAATGGATAAAAAGAACCAAGGTCTGAAATCATGGTTGACAATAGTGACTGATGAAAAAGTGATATTATTCAGTGTACTTCAGAATATTTGAACTGTTTTCTATTATGGAAAAATTTAGTTGAGGTGAAGGTGGTGAGTTTGTTTCTGCATTCATTGGGGGACGTTGAACAATAGAGGACATAGGGTCCCCAATTCCAGGGGGTCCCCAATTTGGCGATCATGTACAAAACATAATGGGAGGTCTCCCTAAAAAGTTGAAGTACAAACAAAAGTGGGACAATAGGGGGTCCCCGATTGCAGGTAAATACACACTTGTATGGGTGGGAGGGGGTTGGGTTGGGGGTGGGGGTGTGGGTGTGGGGTGTTGGGGGGTTTGTCCACCTCAAACATCCCCCTTTGTATCTGCCCTTGACTACTTATATTTAAGATTATTCAACTTTTCTGATCATCTCTAGAGCCAGTTTTTCATGGAGTCGATGTCGATGTTACCGCCGCACAGAATGACCCCCACATTCTTGATGTCTGGTGACAGGGCTTTGAATTTGTCTGACATCACAGCGGCCACGCCCACTCCTGCTGAGGGTTCAATGCACAGCTTCATGCACTGCCACACCAGCTTAGTACTCTCCTGTGGGTGATGAAAACAAAATTGCCCTTGATTATACAGAATTTTAAAAAGGTGCAGTAACCATCCAGCCAACTGAGTTTCACTTCTACGACTGGGTATGGACTCTGTGCAAAAGAGGGCGCCCTTTTACCTGATGGATTTCTGTGTATTAAAAAACTAATACAGTTTTTATGTTTAAGAAATTGATAATTCTGACAAACAATTAACACACATTTATGTGTCAACATGAGTTCTAGAACTACATTTATACTACACGCTTCAGCATTTGTCGCTGGTACCACAAACCGGACAGGAATAAGTAACAATTCATTTGTTTCTAATTCAAATTTTTGGAAAACTTCAAAGTTCCCAACGAATGAATTTTGGCCATTTGAATGATTGAATAAGCCTACTTTTTGATAAATGAAACTAGGGTTGATCGAAAGTGTAAAGGCACTGCAGCACGGAAGCATGAAGAAATCACGATGAAGAAATTATCAATGGCTTGCAATCTGTGGAGTATTCTGGTAAAACCCCAAAGAAGAAAGCAGGGAGGCCAAAATCAATCCAACCTGATTCTCCCTTTTAAAAAAGAAGTGATCATTACCTTGATTTCTTCTTCTGTCACTGTGATGACATCATCAACCAGATCCCGCACGATTGGCCAAGCCACGTCGCCCAGAGAGATACGCAACCCATCAGCGACCGTGTTTGGGTAATGGTCCTGTCGGATGTGCTTTTTGGCGACGAAGGACTGGTAACAGTCGTTGGCCAACTCCGGCTCTGCTGCAATGACTTTGATGCCAGGCTGCAAAGTCTGTTGGTGGTTTGAAGAGACAAAGCCACAAAGTGGAAATGTTATTTCACAAAGTCTTTCCAGCTTGCTTGTCGTCAAAAGCTAGACGGACTTGCTGGTGGTAGAAGTGCATGCAACTTGGTAATTAGAAAGGGTAGATATTCCAGGATGCAAAAATCGTCTCTCACATTTTGTCATGGTTTTCACTGATAAGATTTGAAACTTTGCATTGCGGAAGTGTAAACTAGTGACGGTTTGCGGTTTTACCTGGAAGAATTATCCAGTAATCATCCAGCTCTATAAAACATCAAGACAATGGACTGCTCCATGATGTGTGACCCTGGAATGTAATCCAAAGTATCATTGAAAAGCATAAAGCTTCGGCTTTAAGATGATACCATGCTTTCTGCTGGTAGACATAGTCTGACCATAATAACCCTTTAAATAAGGATTACCTTTTTTTTAAAGTCACCCTGTGTATACCCAAACCAAATACTGCCCTAATTATCTAACCTGCTTTTTTTTGATGAAACAAAAATGGGTTCTGTACTGCAAATCCTTATAGTCAGGTGGCTTAGATCTAATTTTCGTCAAGATCGTGACCGACTGGTCCAAAGCACCAAACTTGGCAGATATATTCTTATAGACCTAGAGAAGATATTTAGAAGGGGTGACACCTGAAATTCTTTTGGGAAGGGTGCCTAATTTGCATAAATCGTTAATCCCTGACGTGTAATATATTTATTCCCATCTTTGGGTATATTTCCATTTTTTAATTTTTTTGAAAAGTATATTTTGGGGATTCTACTTACATATCTTTACTTAAATAACATTTTCCAAAGCATATAAGTGACTGAATAATTATGAGGACATAGTAACGATCCAAAATGGCTACTATTATGACTTAAAATTGCGCGCATTTACCTTGTCTCCAAATATCATCAATTAGTCTTGCCAAACATTAGCATTGATGAACTTCAAATTCACCAAGTAGCTTACTGGTACAGCTACCCTATTAAAACCTTATGCAAAATCATGTGAACTATGATAACATTGTGATATTAAGCCCAGAAAACAAAAACTGGGGAAAAACGAGGTGTCCATAAATTAGGCTAACAAGTAGGTGAATGGTTGCCTAACATGGAACACTGGAACAAGTTCAAGGAAATTCCCCTAATTATTGTTGAGAAAACGTTTTGGCGTAGACAAAATTATTGTAAACAACAATAATCTCTTATTTAGGGGGATTTTTTGAACTTGTTTAGGTTCCCACGTTACCCTTCCCGTACTAGCCCAATTTACGGACACTACATTTTCTCCCCTTTTTTGGTCTTTTGGGCTAAGCATCAAGATGTTATCAATTTTCACTTAATTTCCCACTTATTTTTGTTAGGGTAACTATGCCAGTAAGTAACTTTGTTAATTTGAAGCTCATCAATACCCACGTTTGGCGAGACTAGTTGATGATATCTGAGGAAAAGGTAAATGCGCGTAACTTTAGGGTAAAATAGTAGCAATTGTGGTTCTTTACTATCCTCCTAATTATTCAGTCACTTATATGTTTTACAAAATGTTATTGAAGTAAGAATATGCAAGTAGAATCACAAAATACACTTTTCAAAAAAATAAAAAAATAAAAATATACCCAAATATGGGAATAAATATATTACACGGCAGGGATTAACAATTTATGCAAATTAGGCAACCTTCCCAAAAGAATTTCAGGTGTCACCCCTTCTAAATATCTTCTTTAGGGCTATAAGAATATATCTGCCAAGTTTGGTGCTTTGGACCAGTCGGTCACGATTCCGACCATATGCCACCTGACTATTACACAACACCCAATAAATCCTACATGATAAATTACACGAAATACCTTAGCAGCTACGAGAATCCCCGATAACATGCCACCGCCTCCTACTGGAGCAATGATCGCATCCAACTTCTCATCAACCTTGATAAAAAAACAAGTCAGGTGTGTTTACAAACACAAATGCCCCGCAACCGTGACTGTTCCCATGACATAACACCACTCTTTTAACATCAACTTACATGTACCTTGGTCACATGGAACATTCATTGACAGCATTAGTGTCTTCTGTAGGTTTTATATGAATTAATCCCTAATCCCTATAATCTCAGAATAAATACAAGATTTCTATTGTTTTAGCCACTGTGAACTTGACCCTTGACCTTTTGGCCCCAAATTCAATCGGCTTCTTAGGATTACCAAGAACAATCCACAAACCAAATTTGAAGTTCATATGTTAAGTATTTCTCAAGTTATCGCGCTGACAAGATTTCTATTGTTTTAGCCACTGTGAACTTGACACTTGACCTTTTGACCCCAAATGCAATAGGCTTCTTAGGATTGCCAAGAACAATCCACAAACCAAATTTGAAGTTCACATGTGAAGTATTTCTCAAGTTATTGCGCTGACAAGATTTCTATTGTTTTAGCCACTGTGAACTTGACCTTTGGCCTTTTGGCCCCAAATGCAAAAGGCTTCTTAGGATTGCCAAAAACAATCCACAAACAAAATTTGAAGTTCACATGTAAAGTATTTCTCAAGTTATCGCACTGACAAGATTTCTATTGTTTTAGCCACTGTGAACTTGACCTTTGGCCTTTTGGCCCCAAATGCGAAAGGCTTCTTAGGATTGCCAAAAACAATCCACAAACCAAATTTGAAGTTCACATGTAAAGTATTTCTCAAGTTATCGCGCTGACAAGATTTCTATTGTTTTAGCCACTGTGAACTTGACCTTTGGCCTTTTGGCCCCAAATGCGAAAGGCTTCTTAGGATTGCCAAAAACAATCCACAAACCAAATTTGAAGTTCACATGTAAAGTATTTCTCAAGTTATCGCGCTGACAAGATTTCTATTGTTTTAGCCACTGTGAACTTGACCTTTGGCCTTTTGGCCCCAAATGCGAAAGGCTTCTTAGGATTACCAAGAACAATTCATTAACCAAATTTGAAGTTCATATGTTAAGTATTTCTCAAGTTATCGCGTTGACAAGATTTCTATTGTTTTAGCCACTGTGAACTTGACCTTTGGCCTTTTGGCCCCAAATGCGAAAGGCTTTTTAGGGTTACCAAGAACAATCCACAAACCAAATTTGAAGTTCATATGTTAAGTATTTCTCAAGTTATCGCGCTGACAAGATTTGTCCGGACACACCCACCCACCCACCCACCCACCCACCCACCCACCCACCCACCCACCCACCCACCCACCCACCCACCCACCCACCCACCCACCCACCCACCCACCCACCCACCCACCCACCCACCCACCCACCCACCCACCCACCCCCACCCACCCACCCACCCACCCACCCACCCACCACCCCCCACCCACCCACCCACCCACCCACCCACCCACCCACCCCCCCACCCACCCACCCAATTGTGTGATGTCTGCCCCACCCAATGGTGTGATGTCCGCCCCACCCAATGGTGTGATGTCCACCCCACCCAATGGTGTGATGTTTGCCCCACCCAATGGTGTGATGTCTGCCCCACCCAATGGTGTGATGTCTGCTCCATCAAATGGTGGGATGTCCACCCCACCCAATGGTGGGATGTCCACCCCACCCAATGGTTTGATGTCCGCCCCACCCAATGGTAAGATGTCTGCTCCATCCAATGGTGGGATGTCCACCCCACCCAATGGTGTGATGTCTGCCCCACCCAATGGTGTGATGTCTGCTCCACCCAATGGTGTGTGTCTGCCCCACCCAATGTTGTGATGTCTGCCCCACCAAATGGTGTGATGTCCGCCCCACCCAATGGTGTGATGTCCGCCCCACCCAATGGTGTAATGTCCGCCCCACCCAATGGTGTGATGTCTGCCCCACCCAATGTTGTGATGTCTGCCCCACCCAATGTTGTGATATCTGCCCCACCCAATGGTGTAATGTCCGCCCCACCCAATGGTGTGATGTCTGCCCCACCAAATGGTGTGATGTCTGCCCACCCAATGGTGTGATGTCCGCCCACCCAATGTTGTGATGTTCGCTTCACCCAATGGTGTGATGTCCGCTCCACCCAATGGTGTGATGTCTGCTCCACCCAATGGTGTGATGTCTGCCCACCCAATGGTGTGATGTCCGCTTCACCCAATGGTGTGATGTCCGCTTCACCCAATGGTGTGATGTCCGCCTCGCCCAATGGTGTGATGTTTGCCCCACCCAATTGTGTGATGTCTGCCCCACCCAATGGTGTGATGTCCGCCCCACCCAATGGTGTGATGTCCACCCCACCCAATGGTGTGATGTTTGCCCCACCCAATGGTGTGATGTCTGCCCCACCCAATGGTGTGATGTCCGCTCCACCCAATGGTGTGATGTCCACCCCACCCAATGGTGTGATGTTTGCCCCACCCAATGGTGTGATGTCCGCCCCACCCAATGGTGTGATGTCCGCTCCACCCAATGGTGTGATGTCCGCTCCACCCAATGGTGTGATGTCCGCTTCACCCAATGGTGTGATGTCCACTCCACCCAATGTTGTGATGTCTGCCCCACCCAATGGTGTGATGTCCGCCTCGCCCAATGGTGTGATGTCCACCCCACCCAATGGTGTGATGTCTGCCCCACCCAATGGTGTGATGTCCGCCCCACCCAATGGTGGGATGTCCGCCTCGCCCAATGGTGTGATGTCCACCCCACCCAATGGTGTGATGTCTGCCCCACCCAATGGTGTGATGTCCGCCCCACCCAATGGTGGGATGTCCGCCTCGCCCAATGGTGTGATGTCCACTCCACCCAATGTTGTGATGTCCGCCCCACCCAATGGTGTGATGTCTGCTCCACCCAATGGTGTGATGTCCGCTCCACCCAATGGTGTGATGTCTGCCCCACCCAATGGTGTGATGTTCGCTCCACCCAATGGTGTGATGTCTGCCCCACCCAATGGTGTGATGTCCACCCCACCCAATGGTGTGATGTTTGCCCCACCCAATGGTGTGATGTCTGCCCCACCCAATGGTGTGATGTCCGCTCCACCCAATGGTGTGATGTCCGCTCCACCCAATGGTGTGATGTCCACCCCACCCAATGGTGTGATGTCTGCCCCACCCAATGGTGTGATGTTTGCCCCACCCAATGGTGTGATGTCTGCCCCACCCAATGGTGTGATGTCCGCTCCACCCAATGGTGTGATGTCCGCCCCACCCAATGGTGTGATGTCTGCCCTACCCAATGGTGTGATGTCTGCCCCACCCAATGGTGTAATGTCTGCTCCACCCAATGGTGTGATGTCTGCCCCACCCAATGGTGTGATGTCTGCCCCACCCAATGGTGTGATGTTCGCACCACCCAATGGTGTGATGTCCGCCCTACCCAATTGTGTTATGTCTGCCTCACCCAATGGTGTGATGTCTGCCCCACCCAATGGTGTGATGTACTACATAATAGTTTGGAATGTCCTTGTCTGAGGAGATTGGTATTGTTTACCTGTTCAAACATTTCTGTGAACATAGTTCCCTGTCCGGCCATGATGTCATGATGCTGTGAGGTAGGTGCATACACAGCTCCTTTCTCCTCCACTACCTTATCTTTAGCTGCGATACGACCCTGAACAATTAACAGAAAGTTTCCTTATCAGACGAGATTGGTATTGTTTACCTGTTCAAACATTTCTGTGAACATAGTTCCCTGGCCGGCCATGATGTCATGGTGTTGGGAGGAGGGTGCATACACAGCTCCTTTCTCCTCCACCACCTTATCTTTAGCTGCGACACGACCCTGAACGATAAGAGAAAAATCAAACTGATGAGCTAACTATAATCCTAACATATCCACAAAGACATCCTAGTTTAGCTCAAGAGGAGCTGTATAAGGATTACAAGTATCAAGCATCAAGACTACAGGTTTCAGAGCATTTTGCATGAATTGCAGAAGAGAGCCCTTGTACCATTATTTTTTATGGGCTTTAAGGGATGCACAGCGATGGATTTTGGACTATTTTTTTTCCTAGCACAAAATGCCAAAGGAGCTAGGATGAAGCGAGGGTGGATGTTAGTCCTGTGTTTCTGGCTGAAAATGTTTTGAAGATCCACGTGATGAATTTTTCTCTGGAACACATTTTGTGCACATTTCTACTCCTCTTAAACATATAAAAACTATTTGACATCCCTTTTTGGTGAAATTTTGTTAAAAAGCAAACTTCTTTTATTTTAAACATTAATAAAATGACCAATGCTTTGACTATTTAAGATGATGGAAAAACCGGCCTGCAAAAGTCTCGGTCTCGGAAGTCCGGTCTCAGTCTCAAAGAGCTGGTCTTGGTCTGGGTCTCGGTCTCGAACGCCTCGGTCTTGGTTTCGGTCTCTGATATGGAGGTATCGACTACAACACTGTGAGGCGTGCACATTAGCTTGATTACAGCAGAATTTCTCAGCTTAATAGTGCAGGGCCACGGTTTTTAAAAATAGATTAATTCATCTGGTTGAGACTGCCTTGGTGTTGGCTTGACCGCGCTCACCAGAGACTGAATCCAGCTGTGTTAGGTGAACAAAAACCAGTACAAGTCCTCAACCAAGACTAGCTCCAGCCACCCTCTCTGTTTAACTAATTCTGATCAAAAGTGATCTCAATGAGTTACTCATGATTCATAAATACCTCAGACAGTTTAGCCATTCCTATTGGTCGAGAGCCCGTCACGTGGCCGGTATTAAACGGATGATAAAGACATGGCTAGCTGGTCTTAAACACTTTTCCAGTGTCACAATAAAATGTGGACTCCTAAAAATCCAGTGCCTCTTATCGTTTCATTGGTTGAACGTTCACAATCCTCACGTAGGCATGCGCAACACTACCAGGGAGTTAGAATTTTATAGTTCTAAATTCAAAATGCAACGCGCCAGGTGCGTTCTGCGCGACATCGCATAGAACACGATACGCGCGCGTCAATCTCCATAAAAGGGTTGTTTTCATCTTACTCGCCAGCTGAACACTCCATTATTTTGCAGGAGGGATGATTCAAAAAGCATAAAGTGAATTTGTTGAACAAAATCGGGATGTTTTGAACGAATTATATGATTTTTTTTTACCGAAAAGGTATTTATGAATGGGAATAAATATGTACTCCGTCGGTATTTATCACTCTGTTTAATACCACTTAGAGTCTGGGTGCTGATAATTACCCTCGCCTCCGGCTCGGGTAATTATCAGCACCCAGACTCTAAGTGGTATTAAACAGAGTGATAAAAACCTCCGGAGCACACATTTATTCCCTTATTAAAGAACCTGACAAAAAAGACCAACCTGTTCAGTAGGTGTGCACAGTATCAGTTCCGCGCCATACTCTTTCACAGCATCCTGTTTGCACTGTGGTGCAATGCTGGGCATGACCACGTAAGCCTTGGCGCCCAGTAGATTGGAGGCAAGAGCAAGACTCTGGGCAAAGTTACCGCTGCTGTGGGTGGTGACGCAGGGTGCCGGACCGTCCTTCGACTGCTCCAGGAGCTTGGATAAGAAGTTGACTGCTCCGCGGAACTTGCAAAGGAAAAAAAGATGGAAACCAAAAAAGTAAATTTATTTGAAAATTGTTTATTGAAATTATGAAAGGCTGAAAAGTTGATGAACTAGTATGGCATAGGCAAATTTGTTAGTTAGAGGGGCTGGGGTTGGGTTGAGGGGCTGGGTTGAGGGGCTTGGCTTTGGGTTGGAAGGTGGGGGTCCTGGGGTGACTTGGTGGGAAGGGTTGGGGTTTGAATTGGGGGTGGGTTGGGGTAAGGCGGAGGGAGGGGGAGGGGAGTTGGTGTCTCCTAGGCCCCATTGTTACCACCTACCAGCTGCCGAGACAGGACCAAATTACCTTGAAAGATCCAGTTCGCTGGAACAGCTCGCATTTGAAGAACACTTTGCGTCCAGCCTTCGCATCCATACGATGTGATGTCATCACAGGTGTCTTGGTGGCATAGCCCTTGATGCGCTGCTCCGCCTGCCGGACGTCATCGATGGTGAATCCTTGGTCTGTCACACTCATGATGTTGATTGGCTTCTTCTATTCACAGACAAAATATCACTTTATGAACAACCAGTATATTACTTTGCAAAGTAGAACCATTACCAACAAGAGCTGCTAAAGTGGCTATACACACGATTTCAAATTAAGTGTAGAGAAAATCATTTTACAGGTTGGTGGGGACAGACTGCTTTAGCCTGCAAAAGTCACTTTGGTCATGTTGGTACAGGACAGTCATCTGCAAAAGTCAGTTTTGAACAGAACTCGTAAAAATAGAGCCGAGGTGTCCTAAAGATAAGGATTACCCTGATTTCAACTTAGTCCGATTAACTTGGACCCAACTTATTGCCTTTGGTCTGGCGATAGTCAGACCATGTCCAAATGTTTAAAAAGGCGATAAGTTGGGTCCAAGTTAGCCCCACTAGTGAGGCCGCGGTATGCTGTGCTGAACCTTTGCGCAGCATACCGCGGCCACGAGTAGTGGGGCTAGGTCCAAGTTACTCGGACTAGCCTAGGACTTAGTCCGAGTAACTTGGACCCAACTTATCGCCTGTTTTGAACATTTGGACATGGTCTGACTATCGCCAGACCATGTCCAAATGTTAAAAAAGGCGATAAGTTGGGTCCAATTAGTTACTCGGACTACCTAGGCCTAACCAGTGCAACCACCACACAGCTATTTGTTTGTACCAAACTTTTTATAGCTCCATGACCATGTTTGTACTAAATTGTAGGCCTACCTGTACTTTCTCGGGATACTCACACTGTAGACCAAGCTAGACAAATGCAGGCTCCGCCCCCTGAGCATCAGTGCAGCGCAGCTGGCCAGATGTAGATTCGATTATCCGATTAACTTGGGATTCGATTAACCCCCGCGCGACCGGTGACCAGACCCCAGCCTTATTTGATAAATAACTACAAGAATATAATTTATTACAAAATGAGGCGTTTCATGGTAGGCAAAAATACAACGACATCAATATATTTATAAAGGACATTTTCCTGCCTCAAATCTTAAAATTGGGCTACTCATTAACCCACATTTAAAAAGGGTCCTGAAGAGCCTGTCATGGCCGCGCCCTTAGGCGAAGTTGATCTGTGCACAAGTGCGATCTGTTAGCACGGTAGATATTGTCATCCTTAAAAACGTCTTAAGTTTTATGGACAGGAATAAAGGTATTTGATTTTCGGGTATGTAGGTATATAGGCATACATGTATAGGGATATAGATAACTGTTTCTTATACAGGGCAGTGCTTCTGTGGCAGCGAAACTAGGACATTTGTGCGGTATTTTAACGAAACTTAAAATTGGAGTCGGACGATAGAGGGCGTTATTATACAGTTTCGGCTAGCTGGAGTTAATAACCTCAGCCCTATATAATATATTTTATCGTTGGAAAAAAATCCATACTCGATCACCACTTTTTCCAATTAATTTTCAATTAATCTTTTCATATGCCAAGAAAAATAAATTATGGTTATTCCCTCCACTTTCCCTCCTCTACTCTCACCCTCTCCTTTCCTTAATTTCTATTTATCAATCAGTCACTTACTTCATTAAGATTGAAACCTCGGACGCTTGCTTGATACACGAGACTCTTAACCGCTAGGCCGCGCACGATCGCTGTTGCAATGATCAATCTTTGGACGTATTTGAATTAGCCATTGAAATAAACTAAATATTCATGAGAAAATAAATATTCATAATGACGTATTGCACTATCATTGGCCGTCTCATGCGACGTCATGGTTGTCGATGTCATGCGTATAACGTACCGCTGTTCCAGACACTTCAATCAGTTTTGACCGGCTGCTTCAACTCGGATATCTGCACTACATGTGCATCCAAAATGTGCTCTAAAAACACATTTTTACTAATTTTTTTTCGCATGTCCGCTGTTTCCTGGATTCCTCTTGGTTGAAATCACAAGGTGAGGTGAAAATGTATTTGTTTGTCGGCAGGTAAGTGGTGATCGGGTATACGATTTTTTCCCGTTGCAACACACTTCGACCCAATGTATGCATGGTTAACCCCTTAACCCTCACTCCCTAGGGGGTGTGCAAAAGCGTATTAAAATTGGAGGGGTGCATTAGTTCTCAAGGCGGGACCTCCACTCAGTGTCCGCATAGCTGGCAACAATTGGTTTGGACTTGAATTGCTTCTTTTCCAGCGATTCCAACCGCGTAGCCAGATGATTTTAGGGGTGTATTTCCGAGTGGCGGGGTTTTCTGCAATTACTCCAATCCCTGCTAGAATTAGGGCACCTGGGGGGGGGGGGGGTGGCTTTAGCTTTGTTGACTTCTTTTTCTTAGTTTTATCTGTTTCAAATTGTTAATAACTGAGTATGCAGATCAGGATGTAGGCCTAATTGTATGTGGTACAACAGTCTGGGGCCAATATCTGACATTTTTGATGTTCGAACTTGACAGCTGTTCAAATAATAATATGTTGATTATTTTTAAATATTCAATGTTTCTTCTCATTTAATTTGCAATCAAAAGTGGTATCAATGAACTTTATACATCACTGCCTGGTATTCACGTTTTTGAAGTTGCAGGTGAAGGCTAAAAACATCTGAAAACCATGTTTGGTCGAGTTGCCCTTGCAGTGGTCATAACTGCAGTGATAGCTTGGCAGCTGGAGTTCTATAAATGGGAGGACATCAGTGCAGCAATCACCCGCAATCTGAATAATGTGATTGGGCATTCAGAGGAACCGGGCCAGCAGGAGGGATCCAAAGAAGAGGCCAAAGCACCCCTGCCACCGCAAGTGGAACAGCCCCAACGACTGCTGACTAAGGAAGAATTGGCACAGTACAATGGCAAAGAGGGGAGCAAGGGTCTTTATCTCGCCCTCTTCGGCCAAGTGTTTGATGTGGGGAAAGGTGCCAGGCACTACGGGCCCGGAGGCGGGTATGAGTTCTTTGCTGGGTGTGATGCAACGAGAGCTTTCGTCACTGGAGAGTTTAACGATGAAGGGTTGGTGGATGATGTGGAAGGACTAAGTCCACAGCAGATGATAGAAGTGGAGACTTGGGTAAACTTTTACAAGAAGGAATACGTACCGGTTGGTGAGTGAAATTGTTAAAAACAAATGGAGCAAGTGTGTTGTGTGCTTAGGCTGTTGTCTTGCAGTAGATGTGATCCTTGTTTATGGAATCATGTTATTGTCCCCGCCCGCTTCCTTTTTGAGGTCGCCTTCTTTTCTTTTTCTTGGAAAAAAATATTAACAAAGAAATGATAAATTTTAAACAGTGACATCAATTTGGCCCATACAAAGCTGGTATGTCATTTCCTGAGTCTAAGTGTTGGCCATTTAAAAAGAAAAGCTGGCGGCCATCTTGAAAAATAGCCCGATCGGGCAGCCATTTTGGCATTTTGGAGGGAAAAAAAAGGGCCTCCTCTGTCCTTTTTTTCAAAAAGGCAGGACGCTAAACATATTTTTTTTATTTGGCCCAATGGGCCCTGGTGTGCAGTCACAGCTCACAATGCCTTTTAAGACATGGCTGAAATACGGCATGAACTGTACCACAGATTTGTAATAAAGTCAATCACAAGTGAGTCCCAAGTCGAGTCACACCACAAGTTAGGTCACAAGAACTGGGGGTAAACATGGAACAGCGAAAATGTCACAATACCACACTTGTGACTTAATTCAGGAGATGTAACTTAATTCAGGAGATTCACAATGCAGTGCGCCACCAAGACTTTGCCATGGAGAGTATACTTTTCAAGTTTACGGTCGACAACATGGCCCATTTGAATGAGTGTCAGTAGACAACTTGAGCTAATTTGTCATAGATTGGGGCAAAGCGTTCTGTCGCCTTTAATACAAAAAAACACCATATTGATAAAAAGAAAAGATAGGGGCAAACAAATACTCGATTCATACGCTTACGAAACTAACTGACCGGAAAAACGAACAATTTCAAATGTCCCGCGCTGTGAATTTGTCGGCCATCTCCCACAATGCACTTGGAAAAATGAACTCTCCGTGGTAAGCTCTTGGTGGCGCACTGCATTGTGAATCGCCCGAATTGAGACTGGATAATGTGAGATGGACCTGTGGTGACTTGAGACTTACTCTATTAAAATCTGCTGACATACAGCGTGTCCCAAAAAAAATGTCCCTCTCATAGACCACAGAATAATTACCAAAATCAAGTTTTATACTCAATTAAGTTTACATATTTAGAAAGCCCACTTAATTTTGTAGTTCCTGTGAAAATTTCAAAGGTCTCGCTTCATTGGTTTCGAATGCACAGGCTTTTATGTAACAGCAGTGCTTTCCGGCCCATTCCAAGTTTGATAAAAAGAAATTCACGCTACAGACATACCATACCTTATTCCATGCTTCACTTTTATTTCAACAACTGTGTTCTTGTTTTTGTGGTCGTGTTTGCTTTCACAGTGTGTGTTCCACTTATGGTTTGTTCTTCAATGTCCAGCTAGTAAACCTTTATTGTCCTCCTGCATATCCTTCCACCTGCAAACTTGGAATGGGCTGAAAAGCACTGCTGTTACATAATAGACAGTGTATTCAAAACCAATGAAGCGAGGCCAATGAAATTTTCACAGAAGTTACAAAATTAAATGGGCTTTCTTAATCTGAACACTAAATTGAGAATAATACTTGATTTTGGAATTAATTTAGCAGTCAATCAGAGGGACATTTTTTTGGGGGGACACACTGTATGATTACAGAAAATCATCTGATGTGGCCTTTTTTCCCCTCACAAAACTTTGATTATTCTTCCACAGAAACGCTCCTGTTGACTCACTTTCGTCTCATACTTTTAATTTAAATCTTAAAATTAATGTGGCCTGACGTTGCGAACTTAGCAAGTTCTTCTTCAGAGGCTAAAACAGAAATGACAGAGGTACATACATTAACAAGGGGGTGCACACAAACATGCAGGGCTGAAAGAAGAAACACAAAAGGAGGATTAGGTGGGAAAGATGCAGGGGAGGGTGGATGAGAGAACAAAGAAACAAAGGAAGATGGCAAACCACAAGGGGTCTGGTGTAAACAGGGGAGGGACCAGAAAGGGGAAGGATCAAAGGTCACAGGGAGTGGGAACGGACAAAAGAGTGTGAGAGTGAAGGGATGATGGGGGGGGGGGGACAGTATTGAGGTGGAAAGGGATGAAAGATGGGGGAAGATGTGTAAACACAAACAAGGAAGACCAGATGGATTATCTGTAACAGAGGACAATGGAGGAAGAAAAGGATTAATCATTTCCAAGTTGGATGTTGAGACCATGTGGTTGAATAGTTCGAAGACGATTCATCCACACCTTCTCTCTGCTGAGGCGAACTGACTCTTTGCGATGGCCAAGAGATTCAATGCCCTGCAAAATCATATCAGAAATGGAGTGGTTAGGCAGGTTGAAGTGATGACCAACAGGGGTGTCTAGTTTCTTGGTGTTGACCGTTGATCGATGGGCATAGAAACGCTTCTTGAGCGTATTCTTAGTCTCACCTACATACTGCACTCCACAGACCCTGCAAGAAATGAGATATATGACATTAGAGGTGTTACAAGTGATGTTACCAATGGTTCTGTGGGTAGTGACAGAAGAGTGGCCAGAAAAGGAGTCAGACTCCTGGATATGAATCTGGCAGACAACACATCTGGAACTGCACTTGAAAGTACCATGCTGGGTGGGAGGGGATGCATCTAAGGATGGGACTTCAGCTCGAACAATCAAGTCCCGTAGATTTCGAGGACGCCTGTAAGCCAATGTGGGGCCGTTGGGGATGGCACGGGCAAGGCGATCTGAAGTATGGAGGATATGATGATTGTCATTAGTGATTTTGCGGAGGGGAGGGAGATTGGGGTGAAACGTGGTAACCAAGGGAATCATGGGTTTGGCCATGGCATCAGGGGCCTTTCCCGTGAGAGCTAGATTTCTGGGGATAGATTTAGCTCTGGCAATGGCACGATGAACTTGGCGAGAGCTGTGGCCCCTGGCCACCAAGTTGTTCCTCAGTATCTGTGTATGGCGGGAGAAATCGGAATCATTAGAACAAATTCTTCTGAGTCTGAGTGCCTGGCTAAACGCTATGCCAGTTTTGCAGTGCCTGGGGTGACAGCTGGAGGAGTGGAGGTACTGGTGGGTGTCTGTGGGTTTGGAATACAGGTCAGTGGTTAGTGAGTTGCCTTGCTTGCGGACAGTGACATCCAGAAAGTGGGTTTGGTGAGCTGAGAACTCCGATGTGAATTTGATGGTTCTGTGGAAGGAATTGATGTGGTTAGTGAAGGCCAAGAGACTGTCCTCATCACTGGTCCAGATGAAGAAAACATCATCAATATATCTCCACCAGATCCAAGGGCGACATGGGGCCGAGGCAAGAATGCGTTCTTCGAGGTCACCCATGAAGAGGCAAGCCATCGACGGGGCCATGCGAGTGCCCATTGCAGTGCCGTGTACCTGTAGATAGTGTTCACCAAGGAAGGAAAAATTGTTCTTCGTTAGTATAAGTCTCATGAGGGTGCCAACATCACTGATGGGAGGAGTCGTGTGTCCCGCTCCCCGTTCTGTGAACCAGGTTCAGCTCAGCCAAGATCTCACGGAATACTACCGTAGAATCCGTCTGCGTGAGTTTTTCCTGGACAGTGAACCGTGTGAGCCAGAGCCTTTTCGAGTCAAGAGTTCATGGGTACCCCCCAAGAATCGTGTGCCAGCCATAGAGACATACGTTCAAGTTATCAATTCCCAAGTCACTAACCCGGACAACTTCCCCCACAGGACTCATGATAATCTCCCCAGAGAGGAGCGCCTGGCTCTCAACTCCTTGCGCTCTCGCACCGACATCATCATCAAGCCAGCAGATAAAGGTTCAGCTGTGGTCATCATGGATCGTCAGCAGTACATTGATGAGGCCCACCTCCAGTTGGATAACCGCACTAACTATACCCGCCTTGACTCTGACCCCACAGGCACTTTCTGTCAAGATATACAACAGGTACTTGACGATATGCGATCACGTGACCAGTTGTCGAAGAAAGCTCACAAATTTCTTTCTCCCTGTGATTGTAGGACTGCCAGATTTTACCTTCTACCCAAGATTCACAAGGCTGGCAACCCCGGTAGACCCATCATCTCCGGTAATGGCTCACCCACGGAACGCATCTCCCTGTTCATTGACAGTTTTCTCAAACCCCTTGTCCCACAGATTTCGTCATACATTCACGACACCCCAGACTTCCTACGCAAGCTTGAAGGAATCAAGGACCAGATTCCCAGCACAGCCATCATTGGGACTTTCGACGTCTCATCTCTGTACACCAACATCCCACATGAGGAGGGTGTTCGTGCTTGCTCCTTGGCTCTGGCCAAGGCAGGACACACGACTCCTCCCATCAGTGATGTTGGCACCCTCATGAGACTTATACTAACGAAGAACAATTTTTCCTTCCTTGGTGAACACTATCTACAGGTACACGGCACTGCAATGGGCACTCGCATGGCCCCGTCGATGGCTTGCCTCTTCATGGGTGACCTCGAAGAACGCATTCTTGCCTCAGCCCCATGTCGCCCTTGGATCTGGTGGAGATATATTGATGATGTTTTCTTCATCTGGACCAGTGATGAGGACAGTCTCTTGGCCTTCACTAACCACATCAATTCCTTCCACAGAACCATCAAATTCACATCGGAGTTCTCAGCTCACCAAACCCACTTTCTGGATGTCACTGTCCGCAAGCAAGGCAACTCACTAACCACTGACCTGTATTCCAAACCCACAGACACCCACCAGTACCCCCACTCCTCCAGCTGTCACCCCAGGCACTGCAAAACTGGCATAGCGTTTAGCCAGGCACTCAGACTCAGAAGAATTTGTTCTAATGATTCCGATTTCTCCCGCCATACACAGATACTGAGGAACAACTTGGTGGCCAGGGGCCACAGCTCTCGCCAAGTTCATCGTGCCATTGCCAGAGCTAAATCTATCCCCAGAAATCTAGCTCTCACGGGAAAGGCCCCTGATGCCATGGCCAAACCCATGATTCCCTTGGTTACCACGTTTCACCCCAATCTCCCTCCCCTCCGCAAAATCACTAATGACAATCATCATATCCTCCATACTTCAGATCGCCTTGCCCGTGCCATCCCCAACGGCCCCACATTGGCTTACAGGCGTCCTCGAAATCTACGGGACTTGATTGTTCGAGCTGAAGTCCCATCCTTAGATGCATCCCCTCCCACCCAGCATGGTACTTTCAAGTGCAGTTCCAGATGTGTTGTCTGCCAGATTCATATCCAGGAGTCTGACTCCTTTTCTGGCCACTCTTCTGTCACTACCCACAGAACCATTGGTAACATCACTTGTAACACCTCTAATGTCATATATCTCATTTCTTGCAGGGTCTGTGGAGTGCAGTATGTAGGTGAGACTAAGAATACGCTCAAGAAGCGTCTCTATGCCCATCGATCAACGGTCAACACCAAGAAACTAGACACCCCTGTTGGTCATCACTTCAACCTGCCTAACCACTCCATTTCTGATATGATTTTGCAGGGCATTGAATCTCTTGGCCATCGCAAAGAGTCAGTTCGCCTCAGCAGAGAGAAGGTGTGGATGAATCGTCTTCGAACTATTCAACCACATGGTCTCAACATCCAACTTGGAAATGATTAATCCTTTTCTTCCTCCATTGTCCTCTGTTACAGATAATCCATCTGGTCTTCCTTGTTTGTGTTTACACATCTTCCCCCATCTTTCATCCCTTTCCACCTCAATACTGTCCCCCCCCCCCATCATCCCTTCACTCTCACACTCTTTTGTCCGTTCCCACTCCCTGTGACCTTTGATCCTTCCCCTTTCTGGTCCCTCCCCTGTTTACACCAGACCCCTTGTGGTTTGCCATCTTCCTTTGTTTCTTTGTTCTCTCATCCACCCTCCCCTGCATCTTTCCCACCTAATCCTCCTTTTGTGTTTCTTCTTTCAGCCCTGCATGTTTGTGTGCACCCCCTTGTTAATGTATGTACCTCTGTCATTTCTGTTTTAGCCTCTGAAGAAGAACTTGCTAAGTTCGCAACGTCAGGCCACATTAATTTTAAGATTTATATATTTCAGGTCCATCCAGTCAGTAAGCAGTTTGCAGCAGTTTTACTTTTGTTCACTTTTAATTTAAGGTAAACTAATTGGAAGACACTATGATGCTTCAGGAGCCCCGACAGACGCATTCAAGAGAGCAGAGCTGGTTTTGGAGGAGGGGAGGAAAGAAAAGGAAAAAGAGGCGGAGTTTAATAGAAAGTATCCCCCTTGCAACTCCTCATGGACTCAAAAAGACGGCACAAAAATATGGTGTTCGGATAAAAGGTGATCAGGTTTCTCAATATTTTATTACTTTTAGCTGTCCTTGTCAGGTCTACTTTGGGCTAGCGCAGTTCAGGCTTCCAAATTCCTTAAGCCTCTTGGGTTTTTCAATTTTTTTTTATGAAAATGACATTTCCTGATACTTTAATGTACTCTAGTGTACAATTTGTACATTGCCAAATTATTTGCAAAACTTTCCCCACAAATTTCCCAAATATAACGTGTAAGTAATGATTAATTCACATACAATTTATGGGTTCTCCAAATGTTTTTTGTGTAGAAAAGCACTTGCGTCTTTCATTTTTCAACAAACCCATTGATGTATACATTTTAAACTTATTTATTTATTGATTTCAACTTTCTCTTTCCTTACAAGGCAAAGAACCTGTAGGTTTTAAAATCCTCCATTTTCACACTTATTCACTTAAGTTTTATATTTTGTGTCCCCAGTGGTGGAATAGTCCGTAAATGGGCTGGTGTTCCAAGACGGTACTTTACTCCTGGCTCCAGCAATTGGCGTTGTGTCTGTGTCCAGGAACGAGACCTTGACAACCCTCATATGAGACTCTTTAATGGCTGTGGTCCGAAAGATGCGTCTTGTTACATGGATAGAAAGTAGGGTAATCCTTACTTTTAGGACCCCTTTCCTATACAAGGTGAAAAAGACTCACCAAACAACTGACTAACCAACAAAAGACTCACCAACAACTGACTAAATGACACTCAAAAGTGACATTCTGATATTGCTTGTCATATAGACCTTTCTGCGCTTGATTGGCAAACTGCATTTTTGCCAACCACGGCTGCAAAACTATGGAAGGTCCAACACTGCAAAAATGAAGAAGAGTTATTACAGATCACCAAAATATTATTTGACATTTGAAAATACAGCATTTTCAACAATAGCTATTAAATAATTCATACACATGCCTTTTTACTATGTGTTGATGGCGTAATGAGGACTTTTTTTGGAAAAATATGTGGGCCAACCACGGCTTCAATTTATGCGCTTACGGCAGCCCATACAAAATGGCGCCAATGTTTACAAACAAAAGAAAGGCCTATATCTGAACAGTATGATGCCTTGAATATCAGCTGGTTTAATTTTGTGGAAAGAGGCTGGCAGGGCTTTGATTTATGAGGGAAAATGAGGGGGAAAACACGTCGATGATGAACAGAAAACTGAGTCAAACAGGGTAGGAAAGTCACATTTTCTTTGAAAATGCTTTCAAAATTACAACTAACATGAATTTATATGAAGAAAAAAGACTGCTTTAGCCTGCAAAAGTCACTTTGGTACTGGACAGTCATCTGCAAAAGTAAGTTTTGAACAGAACTAGTAAAAAAATAGAGGTGTCCTAAAGATAAGGATTACCGAAAGTAGCTTTTTTTTGCTCAGGAGGGAGGTAAGATCACTTTATAATCAGGATGCCTGTTTTCAATTCAGGCTGACACTCTTGATGACGAGCAGGGCATACTGTTCAAAGCGTCGATTTAAACCAACTGGTTCTTCTCAGAACCACACAACTCACTAAGAGATATCTTTCATTCACATGATGTTACTGCAAACCTCCCATTCATCAGGCTTTTCCATGTTTTGGAAAAACAAACTTGGGCTTTCCATCCCTTCACAGGCTGAACAAAATAAATCTTCTCGTAGCATGCACAGAAAAAAAATTGTGCTTGCGATGCTCCATGACACACGCGCATATAGCGCAAAGTACACACGACTGATTTTATTCTAAATGTGCACAAAGCCATGGCATCGATCTCATGAGCATCAGGCTTTGTCGGTGATGCTTTTGAATGTCTCTCCCGATCCCAACTCTCCCATCCTTGCCGGTGAGGGGATACTTGTGAACGGAGCCCATTGTACAGAGCAACTGCCCCATGGCAGATTATCTGAGCAACGGGCTCCGTGCACAAGTACCCCTACAACGGCAACAAAGGGAGAGTTGGTTGAGACCACTGGGAGAGACATTGGAACGCATTGCCGACAACACCTGACACTCATGCGAAGACGCTTTGGCTTTTGTGCACATTCACAGTAAAATAAGTTGTGCTTTAAACTTTGTGCTTTAAATTTCGTGCTACACGCGCGCCCCCGAGTACACACACGTGGTGTGTCCTGTCCACTGAGCCCTCAAACATGGTAAAAGAAAGCGCCCTCTCTGTTTGTTCACAGAGCTCATAGCTAGCACAATGCTTGGGCCATTGTACATGACAATCTTTAGGTGGTGTGTGCAGGTGAGCTTCATGCATGTTTGTGATCATCGCGTACCTGCATGGACCATATTTGAAGGTTTTTAATCCAATATGGCTGCAGCATGAACAAGGCAGGCAGTCAAAACCAACTAAGCTGGGAATGTTTTGATGTGCTCCCACAATACTCTCAGAAAAGTTTCATTGATGCATAAACAGGTGTGGGGTGTGTGAACAGTTACTGCAGCCAGCTGTGTAATTCATTGGGGAAAAAGCAGGGATGTGTATTGTCTTTTGGAGGATATTGTAGTCATTCTTGGAACCAGTGTTGTAGTCGAGTCTATCACAAGTCCCCACTAGTCCATGGAAGTTCATCACGAGTCCATTGCAGGTCCTTCAGTCTCAAGTCAAGTCACCAGCTATTCAAATGAACTGTGACAAAAGCACTCCTTTGTCAATATAGTTTCGGTTTGCGGTAACACCATGTGGTTGTATCTACTTTTGCTCAGTAGATTTAGTTCTGATAAGAACTGTCCTGCTAGTTCAAAAAAGGAACTTGTGCTGCTTACTATCTACTTTCGCTAAGTATATTTGAAGGCGGTGGGACTTGTTGCAATTATCTTCACTGAGGCTGAGTGAGATAAGTTTGTCATTGTTCATTCAGTTACTTGTGTCTGGACTTGTGATGGACTCGACTACAACACTGCTTGGAACATTAGTTGAGCAACTTCGTTTCTTTAGATTTTTATGAGGACAGTTTTAAAGGATCAACTTTTGTTTTGTTTTATTCTGATATAATGAACTGCATGTGATACAACGAAATTCTTTATGTTATCATCATCAGGAGTATTTTATATTTGGTACACAACTAAATTTGTTCAAATGAATCAAACAGTACTATAAGAATATATCTGTATATTTCGGTTTTAAGAAAAAAAGGTTTTTATACGTATTCTAATAAACTTTATACCTACTAAAATTTGTTCAGATATTATTTGATATAGAAAAATTGGATCAAAGTATCCAAAAAAGTATATTACAGTAATATCAATTATTTAGTAATATCGTGCTTATCACAATTGTCACAATAAATTATGATACTAAAAACTAAATTGGCACATTTACAGAAATCGTCAGAAATCAAATATACAAACGTTTTATAAATCTTAAGCGAATGCAATATTGGGTTTTGCCCTTCGCTGACGTATTTTACAAACTCCGTTTACTCAGTGTTGTTCGAGTGCTTGTGAGAAAAATACACATACTACTCGGGCGGGACTCGAACCTCCCACTAGGCCTCCTGCAACACTGAGTAAACAACCCAATATTGAATTTACATCACGCAGACGCACATTCCATCTTATAAATAGCCTTTAAGCACTTTTACTACAGGGAGTGCAGGTGCGGAACCAGAGGGGGTCAACCCCCCTCCCGTATTCACATAAAAAATGTAACAGTTATAGTAAGGCCAAAACAAACAAAATCTCCGGTTTCTGGTATGCGCGCGCGTCGCCGTAGCCATGCGCGTCGGCAAAATGAAAAAAAAAAATTTCAATAAAAGATGATGTCCTGCTGCTGCACAATTTTAACGTGTTTTTAGATTGGGTTATGGTCGAGAATAAGCTTTATGTGGCCTCTCTGGACTCCCACATGTTTGCACTAAGTTTAGTCGGGCACCATTTGCAGTCGTCAGCACGCATTTGAAGCAAAAAAATCAGGTAAAAAACAAAAAAAAGCCGCGTGAGGCGTCGCCGCACCACTTTTTGGGCAAGCTCCATACCAGAAACCGGAGACTTTTATTTTTTGGCCTAATAATAATAACCTATATGTCCGCCTGTCCACAACAATTTGACATTAAAAAGATCTGACGCCCCCCCCCTTCAAAATTTCTGGATCGCCCTTGGAGCGTTGATGATGTAAATTGTAGACCAACCTTTTATTGTGTATTTATTGTGTATCATCAGACATGTCACTGCAAAAAGTAATTTATTTTTTACAACGGTAGATGTTGTGAAATCTTTCTAAAGGGGAGAGGAAAATTCTGAAAAATATTTTTTTTGATATGCGAAAATATTGTCAATTTCGAGAAATAAGATTAAAATATGTTCTACTAAAGATTCACCTAAGGCCAAATAAAGTCTCCCCTCGCACTTTTTTTCTGCTGCCTCTTTTCTTTCCTTAAAAAAACCCCCAAAAAACCCCGAAACATTTGCAATATATAAAGTTTTCTTCCAGGAAATTTGTAACTATGTATGCAAGTTTACAATCTGTTACTATAAAAGCGTTGGACACAAAAATATCAGCAAAAGCGGAAAATCGAAGAATCCATCTTGGAAAATCCGAAGGGGGCATGTCCTCTCTTTTTTTCCCAAAAACCCAGTCGAGAAACTCCTTTTTTTTACTTGGCCTAATCGTAAGGAGAAGGTGTCACTTCTTCGACCATCAAATGCAAGGCGCTGTTCCATCCAGTGTAGCAGTCATAATAACCATAGCCAGCACAGTTGCCCACTCTCAAACCAACGGAGTAACTTCCAGCTGACAAGCTTTTGCAGTAACCTTAAATAAAAACCATCAATCAATTAGTTGCAGGTTAATTAACATAAAGGAGGACAGTGCACATGATTATGCAGGAAACTGGATGTTTCGTTTGGCTCTGCAGTTCCATTGGTCCGAAATCCCATGGGTCCGACGGCACATTGCTCTGTACGTTCCATTGGTATAAACGTCCCATTGGTCCGACGTCCCATTGGTCCGAAGTTCCATTGGTACTTCGGACCAATGGGACTTCGGACTATGGAGACGTAACCAACCCGATCACTTTTTTTTAATTATTAGAATCGGGTGATCATTGGGGTGAGGGGGGGGGGCAGTCCCCATCACTCTCGTGTTGTTTTGTGCTGGTTCTCAGTTCTGTGTTTCTGATTTCAAACTTGGTATGAATATTAACCCTGACAAGGCTGACCTCAAGATGTACGTACAAACTTGTGACGCCATGATGAAATCACAAGTGAAAATGTGACCGACTTTGTTTCGTATTTAATGTAAAAACAGGAAGAATCATCACGAATGACAAATTACTTTCGGTTTGTCACAAAACAAACTCCAAACCTCTACTTATCAAACTTACGTTACACGTAAAAATGAAGTAAGAAAAAAAATGTCTTTTTAAAGTGGGAATGAAGTGCCTGAACGTATTATTTCTGTGACGTCCCGTTCCACCATTAAACATGCACAATTCCCTTTCAAACTCGGAATGTTGTATAAACCTACCGAAAAACACCCTGGGTCTGTGCAGGTTATAGTTGCTGTACCCTGCGGCGTAGCAGACAGCATCGATTTTAGCCGGATCGGAGCACTCGGCACCGTTGAACGTGATGTACCAGCGGCAGCAGGCCGGGTTGTTGTAGGCTACACGGAGGTTCGCGGAGATCGCCACGTAGAGGTATGTGTCCGAGTTCTCCTTGGTGAAGGAACACGTCTGAATCCAATGGGAGCAAGTGGAAGAACAAACTGTTGGGCCTCAATGGTTAATTGTATAGGGTACGTGAGATGCCTTGCCCGATTCGGGTACTTAAATTGTGCCGATTGTTTCGGTCGATCTCACCCAGAAGTGAGGAGCTCTTTTACTTCTAAAACAAAATAGCAGTTTAGAAAAAGAATTTATTTTTTCGGAGTAAAAGCCGAAATAGCTCGGGGACGCATCTTTAAGGAAACATCTAACCACCACAGATCCCAAAATCGTGTCACCTCGTCAGTGTTCTCCCCGGCATAAACTAAGGATATAAGGGGAACGCCTGTTCCCGTTTGTGCCTCTTTCCCCTAGGCATCGCATTTTGGGGACGGCAGTTAATGATAAGCTTTGTATTGTTAAAAAAGAAAATACCCACTACACGTGTCCCCTCAGTGATGGATGGGGGTTGCAACCACCCACCGTTCAGCTGCCGACTAATCATAAAACATGTAGCCTAATGGTAAAAAAAATGGAATGCTAAAGTTCTTAAATTTATTTTTCGAATTCCCTTAAATGCTTACAAGGGCGGATCCAGAACACAATATTAATTTTTTTTTGGGGGGGGGGCAAAAAAAAGTGTTCCCAAAAAGTGGGTCAAAAAATTACGGCGAGTGGTTCGGGGCCCTTGCTCTTTGGTGCTATCTGAGGCAATTTCTGACCACTTCTGAAAAGATGGATGTGTACGCAGTGCCTGCTCTTATTGCGACGTGGGGGGGGGGGGGGGGGCGCATGGCCCCCGTTGGCCTCCCTGGAACCGCCCTTTAATGCTTAGAATGCAGCAGAAAGTATCGTATATTTCAAACCTTTCCTGGGGGCATGGCCCGGCCCCCGGGCCCCGCGAGGGCGTGCCATTGGCACGCCTTTATACCCATTATCACCCCTCCCCCGTTTCCTGAAAGCTAGATCCGCCCCTGCCCCTCTAGAAAACGAGCCCCTCCCCCTTCTGCCCTGCAAATGGTACCCCAGTTATGCCATACCATGGATGTTCCTTCCTCCATGGCCATACTGACCTGCTTTTCACCCAAATCCTTCAAAACTTTCTGTAAACCCCCAGTAGATGGATATCCTTCAATAAAGTCAAAACCGTAATCATTAGGAGAACATTACATTTTAAATGTATGTTTCTTACACGGACTTCACCGTTGTCTTGCCCATCGTCGATCTGATACCAGGAGCATTGCCGCCAGTTAGGAGCAGCGATCCCGGGCCCTCCCAGGTCCCCCTTCACTCCTTGTGGGCCCGATGGCCCTGGCGGACCGTCGGTTCCAGCTGAACACTCCTGGAAGGAAATGTGGGATGGAATTGTTCAGTTAAGAAGCTTGCCATCAAAATGTTGGTTCAAAAAGCAAACTTTTATTACTATTGCAGTAAATCGTTTACGCTAACAAAACATATAGTTTTGCGGCTGCACTATGAGAAAACAAAATTGGAATCTTTCGTGAGTACGAGTTTGCGTGGTTCTGAAAAGAACCGGGGGAACTCAACGTTTTGGACAGTGTGCTCTGCCCGTCTCTCACTAGGATGTCGACGTGACGGATACAATAACTGCATCAGTGGTATCATTGTTGATGTCGTGCGACCCCTAAAGTGGCACACTTTGATCTTAAACCTGTTAAGGCTTGCTAGAGCAAATTTTTTACCTGAAATTTCATACTAAGTGAAATTTAATCAGGCTCTAAACATTTCCGTTCCTAAATCTTGAGTTTACCCGTTACAATTCAGCAGAGATATTTATTCTGGCGTGATTTTTTTGCGAAGTGCACACAAAGTGAACCCTTTGAAAATGCGACCCAAAATAATAAGAAAATCATTTTCTGACAAATTTCTAGTAGGATAATATCAAAAAGCAGAGATAATAATGGCTTATCAGAATTTATCAACTTTTCAGAAATTCTCAAATGTAAACTTAAGATTTTCCGAGATTTTTCAAGTGCGCCCCAAAATAGGGAACACTCGGCCGATTTTGTGCCCAATTTCCGGACGCCACCGTCGCACCGTTTTTGAATTTCGGACTTAATTTCATGACACTGAGATCGTTCACAAAGGTTCAACGGCAAGCACTTATATTAAGGTAAAAGTACCAGTATTTAATTGAATGAAGTTGAAGTTTGTCAACAAAGAAATTTGGTAACTCTGCATGAGGAAAGTCGGGGAAACGTTCATTAGTGCGCCACGTATTAGGGAACACCACTAGACTATACTCTTATCGTATTCGATTTCATCATGCAAACTCTCAAAAAATATTTGAAACGCTTGCTATTATAGAAGTGATAATTTTCAATGAAACGACTGGGTAATTAGACTCATAATAATCTTTAATAAGATAGGAATTATATTTAGATCATATTCACCAGTTGTTTAGGTCAGAATTGTTCATGTTTATCTTCTTTTTAGCTTTTTTTGTCTGGATACTGCAAGACCGCAGTGGAGCGCTCATATAGATCTACCTCTGCTCGTTGCATTATTTAACTAAATTGATATAAACTTACCTCTAATACAATTCGCCGTCTGTATGTGTCAACCACCTCGGCATGCGCAACCCAAGGTCCGAAGAAAACCCCGCATAAGAGAAAAAACAAAATCAGGGAAGTTGATGTCTCCATCTCGCCGGTATTATGCATAAAAACTTTGTTTTCAGGAGAAGTTGTCTTCAGCAAAATGGCGTCGTAAGTTACTGCCAAGTCGATTTTTATTGATTGACGGCCTCGCTATTGAGAGATGATCGGGTCGATAGTTGCCTATAATAGATTTTTAGGTACCGTGAACGAAGTGAAGACGATCTTTTGAACAATGATGTAGCAAATCAATATCTCCGATAAGTTTCACTTGTTGTCCTTCAATGCTCTTCGGCTTTCATTGGCTTTTGAAGGTACATGTACATGTACTCCATTTTTTTTTGCTATAGGTAACAAACTTTCAAGGGCCGTACTTTCTTCTTGTCTTTCTTAATTTTCCTTCTTTTTTTTCCTTTTTTTAAATAATCTTACAAGCTAGAGGACCGAATCCCTTCACCTCAGAATTTGGTGGCCGTGCAATGAAACAATATATTTTGATTAAGTTTACTTGAAAAAAAAAGTTGCGTAATATTACTAAAATACATTTAATTTAAAAGAGCAAAGCGGTTTTTTTTTTTTAACTAACAAACCCGGATGCGATGTCACGCATTCTCGTTTGTTATCATTTTTTTAAAATGCCGCCCTCTATTGTTTGTCTGTAAAATATCGCTGGTGCACGACCCAACATTGCACGTTCTAAGCATAAGTGCGTAACATGTGTACTTTTTGTGCCGAAAACCCGTTAAGGCTAGAACAGCAGAAAAACAATCAATCATTGTTGTGTACGTGTTCGAAGCCGGAGCATGAGCAAGAAAGAGACTTGGTCTTGGATTCTGGCTTAATTAATATTTCCTTAGTTGATTGCTTCCGGGTTTCATCTAATTCTACCTCCATGATGCAAACAGATAAGAAAAGTAGGTAAGTGGCCGTTCTTCATTTGTTATTGACAGTAAAATTTACAGGGGGTCGGACTAGTCTCAGTCTCATTTATTTACATGACCATGTTCATGATGTTCACTGCACTGACGCAGTCTGTATTACAGGTGTAGTCCGAGTAACTTGGTCCCAACTTATCGCCTTTTTTAACATTTGGACATGGTCTGGCGATCGCCAGACCATGTCCAAATGTTAAAAAAGGCGATAAGTTGGGTCCAAGTTACTCGGACTAATACAGGTGTATGACTGTTGTGCGCTTTCTTGAAAATCACGCAATCTTAAGAATGTGCATGCACATTCTTATGATCGCGCAACTGGATCCTTGCGCAATCTTCGCAAAAAATAACTCTTCCAGATTGAGTGCACAAACTGCACATTCTTAAGAATGCGCGACAAGATAACGGTCTTGTCGATGCCATGCCGAGCACCGGCTGCGCTTGGCAAGTCTAGCTGCATCCTCGTTCACTGATCCTTAACAATTATACTGTTGCAATGCAAAGTCACTTACTTAGGAAAAGATTTAACGATGAAAAGTAGAGTATTCGGTGGACCGGGAAAAAATAAGAGACATAATAATACTAGTGTAGTGGAAAGAATTCTGATTTTCGGGTTAAAAATTAATTAAGGGGGGGGGGGGGCGTAAGAATGAAGAATGTGAAGAATGAGAATGAATACTGTTAGTGTTACATCCCATAGCGCTAATGCTATTTGCCACTTAAACTGCTATTGTTCACACCCCCACCAATACGCCGCAGAGCTGGATTGTATTTACCGGTAGTCAAAAGAGCAATTTTGGCAGCTTCCGGACACCTTTTTTTTTGGTGATATGCATATGATACATACAGGGACTTGTAACTTGTCTAGCCTAAACAAAGCACTTCCCAGACTAGTTCCCAGTCCTCCGTTATTGCAAAACTTCCCATAGTGGGCAGAAGAAAAGCAATAATAACAGGTTTAATTTGATTCAAATAATCGTAGTTATACGAGTACAGGAGCATAGATCATTTTCTTTCCTCATTATATGAATTATTTCCCCTTTAACCGCTATACATTTCATTTAACATAATTATTCCTTGCAATTTTTGTTGAGATTGTGCAAAATTCATAAATTGCGCACATGATATTCCTACGCAATCTAAAGAATGAGCACTCATTCTTCAGATTGCGTGCTCATTCTTAAGAATGTGTGCTCATTCTTAAGAATGCGCGCTCATTCTTAAGATTGCGTGATTTTTAAGAAAGCGCACAACATTACCATTTAGTTTATTAACTAGGCGATCGTGAAGTGTATGGCCCGGTTCCTATAAGGGAACAAAAT
The DNA here is from genome assembly GCF_015706575.1 of Patiria miniata. Classification (NCBI taxonomy): domain Eukaryota; kingdom Metazoa; phylum Echinodermata; class Asteroidea; order Valvatida; family Asterinidae; genus Patiria; species Patiria miniata. The sequence goes on from NW_024037061.1 coordinate 13,768,577, forward strand.
CCACTTTAAAATTATTGGACCTACCAAACTAGTTGGCGACATTCTCAATAAACAGGTATGTTTCACATTTGCACGGCACCGACTTGAAGTCAAACTGGATGATGATGCCTAGCGGCGATATCCAATCAACTTTCTGAGATTCTGAGGTCATACCGGTAGATAGAAGGCAGGGTTTTGATTTTTTGAGGGAAATTTGGGGGTAAAATGACGATGACAGCGCGGTAACAACACGTGACCCGAAAATAAAGATGGCAATCACCGCGTGATGTACCGTGAGCACGCACGGCGCGCTGAATCGCAAGGCACAAATCGTGCTGGAAAATTGTGATTTCTACCCCAAGAATCTGTTCAAAATTGCAAAACAGGTGTCATTAGAATTGAGAAAAGTCTGCTTTTGATTGTAAAGGTGATTTTTGAGCAATAAAAAATATTTTTGACTCTAATTTGATCAAAACAAAACAGGTGCCCTACACTTCACGATCGCCATTAAATATTCATTAGCCTTTACTTTAAATACATCAAATAGTCCCTTACTGGCAACGATCATTCGACTGGTGTAGAGGATAAGGCTGGTGGGATTAAATAACACGATGGCAGGTTCGAATCCCGGTGGAGTAAGTGACCGGTAAATAAAGAGGATTGGAGGAGGGTAGAGAGTGAGAGTCGAGGAGGGAAAATAGATGAAAGAACCATAGAAAGTATTAACTTTTTGGCACTTGGAAATTGATTGAACAAAAAGTGACGTACGTGTACTGTATACTTTTCCACATTTCTCCATAGTCAGCCACCAGAGTAATGTAGATGACACTGTCAGTGTAACTGAATGATGAGGCCAGTCTTTTCAAATAGTTGGACCATGGTTGGACATGTACTAGTCCCATAAATGTGACTGAAAAATACTGGACTACCTCCGCATTATCAGTCATACTTTGTACATTATGGTCTGTGCATGGATAGTCCCTTTGCCAGGGGAGCCGAAAAACAAGTTAAGATTGAAATGATTTTGTCCCTTGAAAATCACCCCAGCTATAGTATGTAGCAAAAAAATGTTGAATTCCGTAGAGGTCTAGTTCCAAAAATCATGGTAATTTGGCGACGAATTCTGATGGTTTTGAGTCCTTATTAAATAAGGTGTTTCATGGTAATATGCGCCATCTTGTTCACGGGGCTAAAAGAACACGCGTTGCTAGTTGCGGGCGTATTTTGGAATGACCGCATGATGACTTGGAAGCGCCAAAGTTTTCCATTGACGATGCGTACACAGCAACGCATGTGAAATTTCCCTGTCAGCAAGATGGCGCATATTACTGTGAAACACCGTATTCAACCTCGTCCCCAGTGCTTACTTTATGTCCAACTGCGTTTCCAATTGTAAGCCCTGGATAGCAAACTTTCTTCCTGTATCCTGATTCGATACCGCAGTTGGCTACAAATGGATTTTTATCGTGTACTTGGTGTTGTTATTTAAAACGTGCAGTATGTGCTTTCGCGATCATTCGTCCACGCCTTCTCGAAAATACTCATTTCCTTTCCAATTTTTTCATATTAACATGATTAATATGAAATGTGATACTGCATGTCGTAACTCACGACATGCTTGCGCTGCGAGGTATTGACTCTGTTTTTACCCCAGACACTGCATACAAAAACAAGCGCTAACGTAAGGCTCATGCAGGCACCAGACTATTCCTCATTTGTATATGTATGTGTTCAAAAATGTTGCACATGCAAATGATCCAATACCAGGGCTCGACACACTGGGGACGAGGTTGCACCTTATTAAATTGTAGTTTGTGGCTCTGGAGGATGAGCCTATATTAAGGGAAGTAAAGTCCAAAATTTCATTAGGTCTGATTCCCGCCCCTGAATACAACATCACAACGATAATGTAACTGCGAAACCAGACTAGACAACAAGGCTACGAGTAATGCACAGTGTCTTGCTGGAGGCTGCCATCTTGGCCATTTTTTAAAACCCGGCTTTGGCTCTGTCTCTGGCTGGAACCGGATACAGTGATAAATGCAGAATACCTGAAAGCAGGGTTGGCTGATTTGAATCATGTTGATTTCAATCACTGATTTAAATCGCGATTTAAATCACATGATTTTTTTTTTAAATTCATTGTTTTAAAGCACTTTTTTGTAAAAATCTTATTTTTGGCAAAATAAATTGATTGAGGGTCATTTTAATCATTTAAATCAACTGATTCCACTTAATTACAAAGTGTAAGATGCTGTTAACACATTCAACACCCCTACTTCATCAGCATCAACTCAACTTACATGTAGGTTTTGCATAATTACAAAAAGTCATTGTTTTGTTTAAAGTCAAGATCTGAGTTTGAATTTTAAAGACAGCACACTCACTTATTGCTTTAATCATTCCTTTATCTGTTTACAGTAATATTGTTAATCAACTGTGCTGGTGTAGGCTCACCTGAACCAAAGGTGTATTAAAGTCCTAATTAATATTAATAGCCTAATTCCTAACTTTTCTCCATAAAAATTTAGATTGAGATTTATATAATACCTCTTAAAGGTGTAAGGCCTGATTTCGGTTCCCCATCTTGTATGAAGGACCATCAATCAAACACTATAACTTAGTTACATAAGGATCAGTGCTGCCAGTTTTGAAATTAGAAGCATTTTTTAACTCTCCTGTGGTTTGACCATTCAAAACACCTCAAAATCTGGGTTCTGGCAAATTGGAGGACAACAATTTAAAATCCTCCAGAATTTATTGTTACTGCACTACCACACCTTTCAATTCCTTTGGAAAGGTATTGAAAGGCAACTTACTGAATTTGCCCACAGAGTTGCTTCACCTTCCGAAACCTTTCAAAAAGTTTCAAAGTTCCAGCACTATTTCACCTTTCAAAACCCTTTTAGTCAGGCAAATTTAAAATGTTTTGAAAGGTCTGATAATTCTCTGCCAACTGCACTGGGCATAGCAGGGTTAATGAAATAAACATGCCCATACATGTACATGTAGAACTGTACTCATATTTTTTTTGTATACATATACACATACATGTACCATAAATCAAGTTTTCCATTCATATCCACAAACAATGTATCTCAGCTGTATCAATCAAGCAACGCACCTTTAAAGTGTCTTCAGTAGGCCTATTGTAGTATTGTACCATTGACCCAATGAGGTAGACTACAGAGATGTCACAGTTTTGCTCATGTATATGGAAATTTGTATTAGCAAAAAAACAAAAAGGCACCAAAATACTCTTCAAAAATGGCCAAACGAAAATTGAAAATAAGGTTATATGTAAAATGGGACACAACTAGGTGCATTTCAAGCATTGCATTGCTTTGGCCCTTAGGTTTATTTGGAAATCACACAGTGCATGTACACCCTCTGTGAAGAGCTGAGAAAACATGTGGCTCTAAATAATAATGGGTTATACATGTACACGTACATGTACATGTTGGAAGCAATTTGAGAAAAGCGTGCTTTTGGGAGTCTATAAAATAGACATCATCTGAAGCTTGGTTCATGTACCAGTACATTTACACTTGCCGGCAGTAGTGAGAGGTTGAGTTAGTAAAAGGTCTTGGGTTCATGTTCGTCATATGGTCATACATGATGTGTACATATGCAAGCTCTCAGACATATCATTATGGGACAGAACTGGCATATGTTGTAAGTGCTTAGCATACATCGTTCAAAGTTGCATAAATGTCATAAAGGGCAAAACTAACATTAACATTTACATCTCCCTTGATAGTTGTGCAATTCTGACTGCTCTAGATAATTCAAAGCCTCTGTTCCTGTTTCATCATAGCTTATGATAAGTTTGTTTTTATCATTTGCTCAGGCATTCCTACTGTGTGTGGTATACGCATCTTTAAGATGAGCCTTTGGATCCGCCTCGATGTGCTTTGATAGGCAGACGGCCTGTTCTTGCAATCAAGGTCTGCAGTTTGTGGAAGTGAGGAACTCTTCAAGGTCGGATATTGTCAAGACCAGCTGGAAAAAAAATGGACCTCTGGCTAAGATTCAAGCTGCTCAGAGTAAACATTATTGTTTAGTCTTCAAATATTCAATAGTTAGATAACTGTTGAACGAAAATATCACAAGATGATGTTTCATACATGTATATGTGTGTAACTGAAACTTTGATAGATGCGTACCCACTTACCATTAGATGACAAAATGAGGAGAAACAATAAAATACAGACATTCTTAACGGTGCTGGTCACAGCCATCGTTACGTACTTAATTGTCGGAACAAACTGTCCCTTGGACAGACATCAGAATACCGTCATGTTGCCAAAAGAACCCAAGCACGTCATGTACGACCAGCAACAGAATGAGTACGTCTATGACAAGGATATGCCACTGATTTTCATTGGCGGCATGCCGCGCAGTGGCACCACGCTCATGCGCGCTATGCTGGATGCTCATCCGGATGTGCGGTGCGGGGAGGAGACCCGTCTTATACCCCGACTCCTCAGCATGCGTGCCCAGTGGATGAAATCCGGTAAAGAACATGGCCGGCTCATAGAGGCCGGATTGACTGACCAAGTCATCGACGACGCGCTATCGGCGTTCATCTTAGAGATCATTGCCAAACACGGCGAGCCGGCGCGGCGGCTATGCAACAAAGACCCCTTTGTCCTGAAATCGATGGTCTACCTGCACAGGGTTTTCCAAAATGGCAAGTATCTACTCATGTTGCGGGACGGCAGGGCCACCGTCCATTCCATCATCTCCCGAAAGGTCACCATCACCGGGTTCAACATCCAAAGCTACAAAGACTGCTTGACAAAATGGAACCTTGCCGTGGAGAACATGTACAACCAGTGCATGCAGCTGGGGCCAAATATTTGCCTGCCCGTCTTCTACGAGAAACTGGTGCTGCATCCTGAGGAATGGATGAGGAAGATTTTGACATTCCTGGACATTCCTTGGGACGACAGCGTGCTACACCACGAGGATACTGTGGGAAAACCCGGTGGCATTTCACTCTCAAAGTAATTATGATTGATTGAGTTTTTTTTACGAACAAGTAGGTCTGATGCACAACTTTACACATGAACCTGCACTTTAGAATGCTGTGAGCGTTACATGAATGGCATTCCTGTTTTAACTTTACTTTGTTAAGTTTAATCCACCTGCTCTCTGAACAGTCACAGACAAAATTCAGTCCTCTTCCCCTGCCATGCCTTATACACAGGCTAGTAACTAACAGTCAAATCATATTTCAAGCCAAGCACGGTGACTAGTCAAATTCAGTCAACAGACAAAAGCAGGCAAGTGGTAGGCACAGCTGGCTTATCAATCACCTGCAGTCAAAGCATAGCTGTATCAAATTACATAAACAGTCAGAGCCAGTCTATCCTGTTTTATGTATAGGCTGGGAGCTCTCAACTGTTAAAAACAGTCACTTGATTGATTTTGACTGAAATAAGTGAAAGGACAACTTTGCATAAAATGTATGTTTGCATAGGAGAGTTAAAATTGTTAGGTTGTGGTCTAGCATTCTGGCGATCTTGGTTGTGCAGTTAACCTACATGTATATGTACTTATACATAGATCTGTACAGACTGCACTGTACTCCAAAGATAACTGAAAATACTTAAATTTTCGGCACTAACTTGGTGCATTGGTTTTGCCCACGTTGCAGTGTTTGAAAACTATAGGTGTGTTTTCTTAACCATCTTCCATACTTTTGTTTATTTCAGGAAGGAGAAGTCCACAGATCAAGTGATCAAGCCGGTCAACCTGGAGGCACTGACCAAGTGGGTCGGCCACATTCCCCAGGACGTCATGGACAACATCGATACGATTGCGCCCATGCTGGCCAAGCTGGGGTACGACCCGCATGCCAACCCGCCCAACTACGGCACGCCGGACCAGCGCGTGCTGGAGAACGAGGACAAGATCCGGGCCAATGCCGACCGCTACGCAGAGAACGCCAAGCAGTTCATGGAGGAACCGGACAAACAACGGCCGCCGCCGGATGCGGCCAAACCGCAACCGGGAGCCAAAGAAGATTCCGTCAGACAACCGCCGCCCAACGAGGCCGTCTTGGCAGACTATGGCGAAAATCAACAGAAAAAGCCCAGAATCAACCCACTGAATCGCTTTGGAAGAACACGGCCGAAAAATCCCACATTTGCACGGCGCCCTGAGGCGCCGTATCCCAATTAGAAATGGGAACAATTCTAAAAAAATCACCCAAAACGAATTGCAAAAAACAAAGCGCACTATTTTTTATTAATGAATATTGGCAGTATTTTTGTATACGTTGTTTCACAAGGTGCAATACGCAAACCTTCTGTTAAACAGAGTCGTTGTTTTATTTTTTAACCTTCTTGTGTTTTTCTGCAGATGCACGATAGCATATGTTTAGCCAGCATCCTTTCCGTTTTGTTTCATGTATGTTTGATATATTTTATTACATGTACATTTTGGTACATGTAACAGAGTGTTAACTGAACAAACTAAACGATCACATTTGTGTGTGAGTAGGCCTACTTCTCTGTATGTACATGTACACTATACAGTAAGTGTGCATACATTATACCTAAAGTTTTAAAATTCAAATCAGTGTATGATCTGCAGTAGGTACTAGTACAGGTACTTCATACATGTCACATTGCAAAATCTGAAGATCTGATTGTTAGTTGCCTTTTTTTTTACAAAATAGAAAGGAAAATAAGGAAGATGTGATTTTACAATTGTGTACGAAATCATCCACCTTAACTCTTAGACTTTGAAGTGAATTTCCTAAATCCTAACCACAAATAGGTTTTCTCTAGCCCACAATCCTGGCCAAATCTCGCTGGCCCCCATCCCCGGGCCCCGCTCAATGTTGTCTCTCCTTGCGTGGTGTGTGCTCCATCAGCTGGAGAGAACAACATTAACCGGGGGAGCGGGGGAGTGGGTGACCGTGGCAGGCTCAGGAAGTGTCCCAACCATTTTGACCGGGATTGTAGGCCCCCTGTCATATGCAACAAAATGCAATTTGGCTGAAATAAGACTGCTTAATGCAACAAATTGCAACAGTGGATTCAGTTGCATTGTGCAGTGAACCCAGTGCATACCAGCCATGGCACCAAGCAGTTACCCTGCTAAATGCAACCAAATGCAACAGTGGATAATCTTGTTTCGCATTGGCACTATGAGCAGTTACCCTGCTAAATGCAACCAAATGAAACAGTGGATGTATTGCCTTGGCACTTGCCCTGCTAAATACAACAAGATGCAACAGAATATGGGGACTTGCGTTACCTGCATAATGCAACAGCGTGCAACAACGTTTTTATCTTTGTTGCTTTCTGTTACATTTAGCCGGTGTAGTGTTAATTAGTTAAAACAATTGGCAGGTACACAGACTGGGGTGTAAAATTGGAGCCAATGTTTTGTTTTGTTACATGTAGCTCACGTTATTAAAAAAATCATATCTCCCTTATCTCACTATTTTGCAAAAAACTTCACCTTGGTGGTGTAGTGTCATTCACATTTCATGTGTAGAATACACATGCTAGCACAATAAAACATTAATATGCACAACTGTCACCCAAGTACAAAATATACACGTTAACAGTGTAGTACATGTACAGATTCATTTAGTTTGTATTCATTAGTAGTACATACATTTGCATTCATGTATAATTGCCTGTGCATGTAGTAGAGCTCCATGCCCAAAGTAAGTTTTTATTTGACTGATTTTAATCCCAAACACTGAAATATTCTCCATTTATCGTTTTTATCTCAAGTTCTATAGAATTTGAAGGGAAAAAAATCCCCATGCAAATATGCGCAGAGATAATTGTTGTAACATCTACATTTTTTTACCTAATCCATATGGTAATTGTTCACATGGAAAAATTAGTCTGAATACATGAACATGCATGCATGCATTAAAGCGTTCTTTTTAGTAGCTGATTGCTATTTATAGTTTCATGTAAATGTACACCACCCGGTCATGCCTCGGACTTTACTATGCATGGGGCACATTTATGTTTATTGCCCCCACATCCGAAAAATGTTCCAAATTAGAAACAGATAATATGCGGGTACATGTACTAAATCACCTCCTGTGCCCCCCTCGCATCATTTACCATGACTGTGATCTCATCTTGTCTAGCCTCCTGATAATAGATTGCTCCCTGCTTACACAAAGAGTCCTCATCATTCATCAAACATGATAATGAATGATCCCATTTTGAGGGGCCTTTTCTCCGTTTTTGCTATCTTCATAATAAGTGCCTCTTTTTTATCAGTGTTATCTTGACTTCTGGTTTGGGCTGGACTAAGGAGTCAGTGTTGACCAAAAACATCTAAATTTCTTGAAGTTGCAGTTCTCATTGCGCGAAGCTAGCACGCTGACAGGGTCCACCACACAATGAGTGCAATATGCCCCTTGGTGTGTGACATGTATTTTTATTGTCCAGAAACGTGGCCGTCCTAAACCAATGAAATTACAGCTCGATATAATATTAATACGTATGTAAAATATTGATAAAGTTCTCAAATGGCCTGTTATCAATTATAAGTTTTTTCTGTGCTAAACACTTAAAGGTACATGTAACATATACAACATTTGCTTTTGCTGTATTTTCAGAAATGGATGGATTTGGGGGTCTGTATTACCGGTATGTAGCAAATATTGTCGCACTGAATTGTTTAAAGTTTTGTGTTCATGGATGCTGGAGAAACCAAGAGCAAAATGCTGTTCTTGTTGTCTGGTTTCCTTACCCTGCTTCCCACGAAAAAGAGCAATTTATAGACAATCAGGGAATTAACAGGTCAGGGAACCAGACTACATCTTGCTGGCTTGCACCTGTTCACAGATGTGTAACTGATTACAAGCAAAACTAATGTGGACTAACTAAATTTAGTAAATTGGGGTGGGGGTATGCAGTTTTTTTCCCAATGATGGTCGGCCGACCATCGTTGAAAATGACAGCACACACACCAGGTGCACTGATTTCACAGGATGCTTGAGTTTATTATTCACTTAAAGCCAAGTAAGGTATTTGATAATAATTTGACAGTTTAATTTTTTGATGTTTGCAAATATTAGTTTATTACCTCCAAGGGTAGCAGGGTAGATTCACTTCCAGGCTTACTGATACTATGGTTTCATATTAAAAATCTCAAATAGGTTCTCCAAAGGCGTAGTGATCGGAGAAATTGCCTAATCTACATGTATTGTCCAAGATATTTTGGTGAGAAAAAAAATGCTAAGAACAATTTTGTTTGAAAACAGATGTTCAAAAAGATGTTTTCCCAGATTTCCAGAACAAATCAAAACATTTTTAGCCCCTTGATGTGTACTATCCTGAAAATTTTCTCTTAAATGGTCTGGAAATGTGATTACATGCTCAATGCTTAATGAAACATGTACATGAACATGTACATTGTACTTTTTTTGTAATCTAATCAGTAATACATGTAGGCTTTCTATCCTCGTGTAATTCACCCAGCAACCAAATGACGTTGGCAGTTCTTTACCGGCACGATTTCATGGGTTCATGCATAAATGCTGAACACCTTTTGAAACTGCGACTCAAATGTCACGAGCGATACCTCCCGGACATGTTGTGGAATACCGCTGATCAGGTTTAATTGAATTGTAGAATTGAACCTTTTTTGTATCAGTGTGGGACCTTTTTCCTCCCATGGATATTCCTTACATTTTGTACAGCTGGCAGATTTGGACAATTGTAAGAGAAAAACCTGATTGTAATGTTTCCGAGGGGCAGACCAATTTAATGTACATGTTTTTCTTAAACTTAAAGCAAAACACGATGAAAGGCCTAAAAATAAATCCACATACGATCCTTTATGCGCCAATGCTTCTTTGTTATTAATTCTGTGTACACAGACACGCATGAAAATCTCGGTGCAAAGTCAAAACATGGAGCTTTTTTGTACCATAAACTAGCCTCTTTGATTGTGGAGAATTATTAAATACAGAAATTCTCAATCCGTCTGACCTGTACTCCATTGAGTATCCATTAATTCCAACATAAAACAGATTTCTCACCAAAATCATCGTTCTTTACTCCCACCCTCCCACCCATCAAAATCAATCAGGTTTTAATGGGAGGATTTTGAAGGATTAAGGAGAGCCAGGCCACTGTCACTGTGGGACTTGATTCCCTTCGAAAGTTTAAGTACATAGAATATGCCAATGGTTTCCTCCATATTGGATGGTTTTGGAGGATTCAGGACATTTCTCAGCGCAAATGTTTAGGGAGTTTGGGTTTAATCTGTAATCAATTGAGAGATTCGGTTTTGAAAACCTTCTATAACTTGAAGTTTATTCTCCCGGTAATGCATTGTACACTAGTAGTACATGCAAATGGTTTATCATTGTCTCCAGAATTCATAATGTACATGTATGTACAAGGTCACAATGTACTGTGACTGCATGAGTCTGTATTTATCACATTCACTTCATCCCATGGTTGATGCATTTCAGTATTTTTTATTTCATTGGCGTTATCCAACCATGGTCAGAATTCACAAACCAAAAATAAACATTTGAAATAACTGTTTCGATTTCTAAATAGCCTAAAGCACCCATTCAAACTGCACTGTATGAGTGTATTGCAAATTATGAATGCGTGGTCATGTTATGACATTATTGTGCTTGATCAAATGTTAAAAAGAAGACTTTTGTATTTTAAGGCTCTCGGATACTTGGAATGGATCATGAATATTATATACATGTACCATATACGTATCCATGATACAGATACGTGTAGAGAAAACCGATGTCCTCTTTTGAATATATATGTACAAACAAAGCGAAAATAATTTTACGTACAGTGTATTTCAAAGGATGAGGTCGCACTAGGCAAAACTGCTTTCGGGGTATATTTTTAGCAATGAAATATGAATAGCAGATTGAAGTTTGGAAAGAATTTTGTTTCATTACATTTTTAACATTTTTATGTTTTAGTGTTTACCAAATGTCAGGAGGTGAAATTGCGAGTTCAACATTTCCTGACAAACTCAGTTATGCAAGTAGGATATTTTGATCACACTCTCTCCAAATTCACAATTTGGTAAGAATTTGTGGCTATTTATAGTGCTTGATTGATTGATTTTCGCACCTAAATTGAATGTTATGATGATTTTTGCTTGAGGATTTTTTTTCTTCTGCAGTGCTGTATTTTCTGTTATTGCCCTTCTCTGTAAACTGACACGTTTTTCATGTTGATAGTGAAAAGTGCACTTCGCAATTTTTGTTTGGAATAATTTATGAATTTATGAAGTTGTCCAGGTCATACAAATAGACTTGAGAAATGTTTCCTTGCAGTGTTCCTCACATAGACCCTTTCCATCATGTCCATGGCAGCCATTTTAAAGGTGCAGAGTCTTTTTCCTTTTACAAAATGCTTTCATAATTGTTGAAATCCATTATTAAATCTTGACATATCACCAGTTGAAATGTACATGACTTAGTCAACTTCTTAATGTGCTGTAAATTGGTAAACGAATTTTTTTTTTAGCAATGCTGTTTAAAGTGCTTGTAATTATGCTAAATTTCAATCAAATATATAATAACGAGCAGCATTCCTGTATTGTGTGGGTTGAATGTAAACGTTATGCCGTTGAGAGAGTATTCTATATTGTATTAATGTACATGTTTGTGCCAAATTTGTCTGATGTAAACTAACAAGATTTCGCGACTGTGGTGGATGAAAGTACATGTATAATTTTAATAGTGGAGAAGTTGTGCCAAATATTCGTGTTTGTGGATGATTTTTTTTTTTTATTAGAAAGAAGCTTTTATTTAGAAAAAAAAAACTAAGTTGCATGAATGGGGGAATTCCTCCTGCACCACCCAGAGATTCCCGTGTAGTTTTCTTTACCGTTTTTGTCTTACTTAATAAAGAAACTGTTCCTTACAATACTACAGGGTGAGTCAAAAAAACGCAGCCCAAATGGCAGGACACATTTTTGAATGAAGTTTCGCCGTAGCACTTTCAAAATCTAGGATATGAAAACCCAGTCATTAGGCTTTCTTTTAGTACAAAAATCATTCAAATCACTCTTACTTTTCAATTTACGGAATTTTTAACACAAACACCGTTTTAAAGTTATGTCCACCGATCACAAAAAAAGTAAGTGTTCTTTCAGCAAAACAAAAACAATTCTCATAGGGATACATGTGAATTGTTGTCGTTTTGCTGAAAGAACACTTACCTTTTTTGTGATTCGTGGACAGAAATTGAAAATGGTGTTTGCGTTCAAAATTCCTTAAACTTGGAAAGTACATGAGTGATTTGAATGATCCTTGTACTAAAAGAAAGCGCATTGATTGGGCTTTCATATCCTAGATTTTGAAAGTGCCACTGGCAAAACTTCATTCAAAAAGTGGTCCTGCCATTTTGGTTGCGTTTTTTTTACTCACCCTGTATAAGGAATTTGCACAACAGAGTGGTAATATTTGGGGAGCCGTAAATCGACAACGAAGGCCCATTATGTGTCGTAATCTTCGAAGATAACTGATGACACTGTTTCAAACAATCATCAACGTTTTGACTGATTTAAGTTCTCTCAAGGTGACATTACTAATGTAACTAGCCTATACATGTACTTTGTCAAATTGAAATAAACCGGACATCTAGCCTATGTCGTGTAAATTAAAGTTAATTTTTGCTTATTGTGTCATGTTTCCTTTACAATTTTGAAGTTAATTCTAAGTTTGTTGGGAAAAAGAGGCAGTTGTACGAAACATAAATGTCATTTTCAAAGGAGCCATTGAGTCAAGCCACAAATAGTATAACGAACAAAATGGAAGTTGAATCAAAGAAAGAAATGAAAAATGCTACAACGATTAAGTCCTGTTATTAGACATACAAAAGTCGTACAAAAATGACACTTCATTTGGAAAGGAAATCAATTAAAAAAAAACATTTTAGAACATGTAATAAAGAAATGGAAAATGTCTCGATTGATTGATCAAGTTGAAACCGTTGATCGATTAATTGTTTGCTTCTCTTGCCGATTAAAACCGTGAAATCTTAATTTTTGGCAGTTTGGTATTCAAATGTTTTCAAAAACAATTATTCACCTGGCATTTAACATAAATGAATACTGCACTGTCCGGACTTGTGTCGCATCGTTTAGTAATGACATTACATTTCGAGGTGAAACAATTTTATTTCGAATAAATTAGATTATACTTTAATGGAACGTTGCATATACATGTATATTGGTTTAATAATTGATGGAACTAAAACAAAACCCATGGTGATATCTATCACGAAATAAAAATTAGGACTAACTGGAAAAACTGGACACCGCATTACACTAGGGGTCGCTGTTCATGATGCAGAGCATCTTTCTGTGCCAGTACTCGCGCTTACATCAAAACGGCACATTTTAAGCTTTTGTACTTGTTTCCTCGGAAAAGATGTTGCAACCTGACGCCACTCTTTTCTTCATAATCATCTCAATGAAGGTCGGTCATTGCAAAAACTACTATAAGACATGAATCTGGGACTGATAAACATTTCCAATTTGTTAGGAAATACTTGTCTTGACTCTTCATAGGCTTTGTACACAACTGCTGAAGTGGCGTCAGGTTGCAACATTCTTTCCATTTCCTCCAGTTCCAGTGCTGTTGGATACATTTTGGTTGTTGGGAAGTTCGAAAAACACCTCGCAATCCTCATTTTTTGGGTTTCTCACCACGAAAAAGTGTGGGGGATGTTTCAATAGCCCATCCCCCTGATCAAAAAGTGTGTGGGGATACCCCCCCCCCACACATAACCCCCTTACCGCAAGGGCGGATCCAGGGGGGGGGGGGGGCCATGCCCCCCCCCCCAAAAAAAAACGAAACAAATTTTTTTGTTATGTGACATCGCAATAAAGGCAGGCAATGAGTACACCACCATCTTTTCCTCAAAAAAACATTGGTTAAAGTGGTCAGAAATTGCCTCAGATCGCACCACAGAGCATCTAGAATCCAAAAAAAATTCGGGGCCCTTAAGCGGGCCCCGAACCCCACGCCGTAATTTTTTTGACCCACTTTTTTGGGGGACCAAATTTTTTTTTTGGCCCCCCCCAAAAATTGTGTTCTGGATCCGCCCTTGCTTCCCCGGGGGATTTACGCCCCTGATCGCCAGCAATTTCCGATTGGCCGGCTATGCACAAAAACGATCGCGAACGATAAAACGTAACCATTACTAGTGGAACGCACCCATCGATTAGCGCATTATGCGCCCTAGGCTTTGGATAGAGACGAGCGAAAACAGTCTGCAAGTTATACCGCCCTCTACGCGATCCAAAGTGTTAGAGACAGTATAACATAAGGCTGCATCCGAATCATTTGTACACGTGAAATGCATAAAGCGAAACATTCTTTGCAAACTTTATGGCGGTTGGTAAGCTACAAATTTAAGTGTCGAAATCTTGCCTCTCTTTCAAGGTATCCCATGCAAGACTGTGTTCTGCAGGGGCGAATCCAGGAATTTTCGCAGGGTGGGTTTTTTATCGGCACAAAAAAATCTGAAATGTAGACACTTTTTTCTCCGGACACTTGGCATCCGTAACATCAAAAAGCTAGGGGGGGGGGGGGAGGGGGGGGGGGGAGAGTCATACCATACTTTCAATGAGGGCGCTGTTCAAATCCGACGATTATTAACACTCTATCCCAGAATAATGTACATATACCCCCTAACCAAGCTGGATCTGTACGTATTTCGTGCAAGGCGGACATTATTACTAGCAAACGAATTTTGTGTGTCGGAGCGGGGGGGGGGGGGGGGGGGGGGAGGTGTTCGCTTTTTTTCAGGAATTTCTATGGGAAAAAAACTACAGAGCTGAGGGGGTTTTGAACCCCAAAATCCCCCTCTGGATTTGCGCCTGTTCTGTACGGCCAATCGAGAGCGTTACGGCACTATCTTTCTGACTGTACTTAATTAACTCAAAAAGGTTTGCTGTGGATATGCCATCAAGCCACATCAGTCGGGTTTTTGGAATGCCATTGCTGGACCAGAGCATCAAACGGGCTCTTTTCCATCCAGATCCCTCTTCAGATTCCGAAACAGTTCCTCATGAGACGACCTCGCCTTTTCCTCCACGAATCCGCACGTGATCCACATACACTCCAGGGTGAATTCTTCCCTGACCAGCGTGCCTAATGATGATGATGATGAGGAACCTTCTCCCGCTGTGCCTTTGTTTGGTTCCAGGGTCCAGATGGATGAGCCTTTTGTCCGTCCCACGTCTATGTCAATAACGAGTTCTTTGTTGGGTCTAGTGGAAAGAAAGGATGTGTACTTAAGAATTTCAAATTGGCACTGAAGCCGAGAACCAGAAGATGTGGTGCTGTATTTTGTTGAAAGAGGATTTCATGAATGCTCCCCTTTGTATATTTCAGGTCAATCCAGTCAGTTAGCAGTTCGCAGCAGTTTAATTGATTTTCAGGATTAAAAGAAAATAAGGTCCTCAATTCATACGATGGCTTAGCACTGCACTTACTAAGCCTCGGTTCCATTGGTAAATTGGGATTCGTAGATTATATGTTGGTAGGTTTACATGCAATAATGGCGTATATCCATCGACTACCATCTATTTTCAGATAGACTGATTGAGTATAGTGATTGAAAGATCTGTGTATACGCACTCAAAGGGCAGTCTAATTATTGTTAAGTTTTGCCTGCTTTTTCATGGGGAAAACTGTTCTGAAAAAAGGGGTTTTGTCCGGGATATTCGCGACTCAACAACCCTTATATATCTTTATTCTCTCAGAATTCTACAAATAAAGAGAGCAACAAACCAACACTATCAGTAAAGTTCATCTTGAGCTGCAGAATCCAAGGTGGACACCTAGCTCTATGCTCAAACACAGTTAATGTTTGTACTGCCCTGTTGACTCAACGTGGAATGAATAGCTCTAAAGATCAACTCTTTGTAACTTCCAACTTGGCCTTTATACATACTGAGTTCAAAGGTAGGCCGTATACTATTTCATTCCTAATTAATATTTAACTCATATCTGATCCCTGTGCAGCACCACTATCTATGGTGATCTTTGCCACTCTCTAGGAGAGGAAACAGGTTTATTTGACAAATACTTTGTTATACTGAATTAGAAATATGGAAAGGTAGTTTTCAATAGGGAAAACATGTTGCACTTAGGACAACATGTTTCGATTGCATGAAAGAAACTGTGAATATCTTACTTTGTGAGTTTAGTCAAAGCATCAAAAGTCACTGGTATGTGGAACCCAAACGGAAGCGGTACGGACTCTTTGGTTCGGAAGGTTCGCAGTTCAACACCGTCTTCAGACGTCACAGTGTGCAACAGCTCTGTTTCCTTTGGGCTGAAATGAAAACAAAAGTAGCATGCAGCATCAGTGGAGGTTCTTCAAGGAGAAATCATCCCCTTTCTCAACCCAACCTCACTAAAAGGACACTGTTATAGAAACCCATTAGTACAGTCACTTTTCATTTGTCAGATTTCAACCTAAGAACTAGAAGTAATTCAGTGCAACTTAGATCACAAGAGGAGTCCCAAATATCATGAACGTAGAAAAGTAAGTCTACCATGAACTTGGACAATTAAGCGTTATTACAGCATGAACTAATTTAGAAAATTGTCTAGGCATAAACCAGGATCGAGGGCCTTACTTACACATACTGATGGTACTTGTTGTGCTTCCGTAAGTCGGCAATGAGCTCGTACACCTCCTTGGCTGGTCTGGCCACGATCATCTCATTCCTCACAGTGAACTTATCGTCCCAGGAGGCAACCCATGCCACAACCCCAACCACCACTCCGCAGACAAGTGCAACTCCTAACTTGCCAAGTGCCATGTCAGTTTTGCCGTTACATACTACACTATGACTGTTGGTCAGTCCGTAGCTGATCGTATCAAAATGCTGGTCATCGCTAATTATGCCAATTAACTCGCCTAAGCCTACTTCTCAGATTGCATCGACTTCAGACTCCAACGTGAGAATGAATTAGTGTGATTCGGTCTTTTACATATGCATGTGATGTTTATCAAGCATGTACATGTACAAAGTCTGCCCGACTGTTGAGTCGAAAAAGGTGTTGGAACACAATAATGCAAAATCTCATGCACAAAGGCGGAGGTCACATACACATGTAGGAGGCTTGTAATCACTGACCAGAAGTTATTAGGCCCATATACGGTACGGGCATGCGGCGGCGCTGTTGCTAACCAGCTCCAGCATTAATTAATATGGGCCTACCTACTATTTGTTCCTCTGTAGCTCAGTTTACGCACATCAGTATTGGAAAGTAGGCCTACGTGAGGAATTCTAAAACCTCAGGTCGAGTTGTTGTTGCATTTATCAAACATATAGTTTAACGACGTATTTCAAAGCAACCACATACATGAGGTCCAAGTACGAGGTAGTTTTAAAGAAATGGCGCCCTCTGCTAAGAACACCGTCATTATCAAGATTTCATAAAGGCGGGCAGCTTTGTGCATTTTGCTTTGATCAAAGAATCGAACACCGAGGATGAATTAAAAACTCATGTGTCCAGAAAATGGTATCAAACACTATCTGTATGTATATCTTTCACAAGTCGGTCGTCGATGAGGCCTCAACCCAGCACCGCAAACTAATTGAAAAGAACTATAAGAAGACAATGTAAACGGAACAATTCACTGCTGGAATGATTCAAACACTGCAGGACTTCAGTTTATACGAATTTTGTTTAAACTTTATTATTTCTTCCCAATGTGAACCAAAACTTTATTATTTCTTCCCGATGTGAACCAATGTATTGAACAGCAGGTGTAATGTGTACTACTCTCCCTTTTTAACAAATAACATGTAGGCCTATGCAGTATTATAATTTAGTGATTGGAGCCTAGGACCAAATTCAGTTTTTCGTAGTCCCCAAGCACCAGTGTTTCGTAGGCCCCGCTCAGCCCTAGGCACCGATTTCACAACGCTGGTAAGCGCTGGAGCCTTGCATTTCGTGTTGATGCTAAGCAGCACTAAGCAAGCCGGGCCAAACTGGTAGCCCTCACATAAGCTGGACACGGACGTACGTACGTGGACACAGTACACAGTGGTACAGTCTCAGCTACCAGTAATTACAATGTTTTTCACGTTTTGAAACTCGCGGTCACGTGTGTTTCATCATATGCACCTGTGCACCACTTAGTTCAGTGATCGTAATTTCAAAAAAATGACGTAGGTCGTTTCACAACATGCGACGTATGGCACCATGCCGCAGCTTTGATCAGCGGAAAAATGTCCATATGTTAGAGACAGACAGAACCCATGAAAATGTATGAGAACCTAAAATATAAATTTTGCAATCATATCATGAGCTCAGAATGTCTAAATTTTAAAACCATTCAGGAAAAAGGAAGAAATGTTAAAGAAAAAAAAATGACGATCTTTATATACACACACGGTTCCACAGCCCGCGTAAATGAATGACATTTTCAAACCATTTCTCCGTTTTTCCTGAACAAAGGACGTAAACTGCCATTTGGATAAAGAATAGATAAATAATCACGATATCATTTTCAAGTTAATTATCCGGGATAGGATAGTCAAGATAGAACGACTTTTCCATCGGTGTTTCTTCTGAGTACAATAACCTTCGCCTCAACGCATGATGAGTGGACGGGGGCGGCGGGGGAGTGGCGGTTGGGAGTTTCCCCAAAATTATAACCCGAGGGCCTCGAAATTACTCGGAAATCAAATAAATCAGAACTTTGCGGCAGCCGTTTATTAATTGATTGAAATGTATTTCAACTGATTTCCCCTTTATGATTTCCTCTGCAACTTCAGTGTTTGGAATATCGTAATGCTGATGACGCTTACCAAATGCACCATGCATGTGTGCATGCATGACCATTCACGGAGTCACACAGCCCCGACCATGGCCAACATCATGCGTGTACACCAGCCATGTACACGACATACGCACGCACGGCAATTGTTCGAAGGAAACCACACAAAATGAAACACCTTAACAAACGTATTCGCAAACCTATTCTAAATCCCATATTACTATACCTCATACATATTCATGATCGAGAGCCGAACGTTCACTGGTCAATTCACCATCACGTGCCAGATGTTATTCTTGCTGTTTACCAAACGCGCGCGCGAGGATTCACGCACATTGTAAATACGCATGCGTAGTAGACTGTCGCATGGGTTACCCGTGCGACAGTCTACTACGCATGCGCTTTACAGAGCAATCGAGGAACTGTCGCACGGGTGCAATACGCACGCGCGAACATCGCACAGGAGAGATGCATGGTTGCACGGTTCGCGTAAATGTTAATTTCCAGAGCTCAATGATGCCGTACTGGAGAAAATGTATAGACCGTGTAAAGATGTCTCCTGTACAAAAGAAAGTTGTATACATTGCAAACAACTGTATTTACAACTGTAGTAACTGTATTATATTGCAAACGAACCGAACTAGTAATTGAAGCTGAATCTTTTGGTGAGCTGTACAAGTTTCCCCGAATTTTGTTTTAGGTGCATAATAATAAAACAAAATTCGGCAACTGAATATGTATGAGGTATAGTAAAACAAATATAACATGGTTTATTTCGGGTGGACAGTCGATATTAGCTCCCCTCGGTATTGGAAGTTGACAAACTAGTTCCCTCGGCTTCGCCTCGGGAACTAGTTTGTCAACTTCCAATACCTCGGGGAGCGAATATCGACTGTCCACCCTCAAACCATGTTATATTTGTATAATGACATGTTTAAATACCTTATTCAAATTTTGTGATAAGTGGTATGTTTTGGAAAACTAGAGAACATTTCAAAAAATCCCATTAAAGTTGACCTTGATTTTTTTTACCGAAGATGGCACGAAAATGGAAAGCAGACTGTCTAAAACGACATTTTGAAAGTACCAACATCAGTTGACCTTGATTTTTACTGAGTCCAGTAGACAGTTATCATGCTGCCACCATTTCAGTCATGTTCCCTGTATCCAATAACAGTACAGAATGATATTTTTTGTGCAAAAAGGAACCAGACTATTTTTCCTTCCAGCCTCACTTTGGTTACGTTGATTTGAATGGGAGAAATCAAGATGGCCACAAAATGATAATGGTCTATAGCGACTAGCCGACCTCCAAGTGGTATGTCATGGAACCAGATACAAATTTATCTGCTCCGGTAGAGACTACTCAACTGCTTGACAGACATGCGACTTCTGCCGATTCATCCCCATAGCTCCTGGCACACAGAATTTGACATTACAGTGGCAAAGAGACAAAGATGGAAGTCAGGCCGCTTGGAGTCATCGCGCACGCACCACTGAAATTACAAGCGCCCAATGGCTAAACACTCAAGTTGCGTCCACTTTCGGTTCCATTCGTGCTATGCTTCAAAGTGCTATGCTTCAGAAATATACAGCAGAGGCAACCCTATCTTGGTTGCAGACGAAGGCGGTAACTAACATGGTTATGGATACAGCTGGCCAAGAACAGATCATCAGATTTTTTTTTTAAAGCAAGTTTGACTTGGATGATGAAGCTATAATTGAAGAATTTCCACCACGGATGATGAGCAAGCCCTTCACCAAGACAGAACTTTAAAAAGCGATTCAATCACTAAAAAAGTGCACAAGTGCTGGCAACGATATTCTCAGTGCCGAATTGCTGAAGTATGGACCCGAGATAATTGCTCAAGAAATTGCCCGAACTCTGAATGAAACCGCTAGCACTGGCATCTACCCTGACGACATCAAAGAAGGTATTCTCGTTCCTCTTCCTCAGCCAGGCAAACCAAAAGGACCTCCGAGTAAACATATTAAGACCAATCATTCTTTAGACAATTATCCGGAAAATAATGGCCATTGACGAAGAGAATCGCCGACAGCTTAGACGACCACATACCAGATTCTCAAGCAGCCTATCGACACGGCATGTATACAGAGGCACCACTGAGCAGAACTTTGCCTTAAAAATCTTAGCAGAGAAGGCCATGATCACAGCCGCGGCGATAGCTATGAACTCCACCACGCTGTCATTGCTCGACACTTCAAAGGCTTTTGACTCGATGAGGAGAGTAGTTCTTTTTGAGGATCTCAAAGAGATATAAGAGCAAGACGAACTCCACTTGCTGGCAATCTTGCTTAGAGACGTTCGATTACACGTCAGAGTAGGAACTGTCTTGGGTAAGCCCTTCAAAACCAACATCGGCGTGCCTCAAGGAGACTGCCTCAGTCCCATTCTCCACCTTGCAAAAGCACTGAGACAACTTCACCCGGAAACACCCGAGACACCATCCACTCTTCAGTATCATATGTTACTGCACGCTAGGCACAGTTCCAATCCTTTCCCGTGGAACTTGAGAACCACAGCTACGCCATTGCACTCCAGAATAGTTTGATATTGGATTGGAGTATGCTGATGACATCACTTGGGCTAGTAACAATATCCACCCGATAGCAGCTGTGGAGAGGAAGGCACCTGGGGTACTGAAAGAGCGAAACCTCACAGTAAACATTTCTAAGACAGAGAAACACCACATCAGTAAAAACGGAAGCATCACCAGTTGGAAGAAATGCAAGTACTTAGGATCTTTACTTGACACCGAGCAAGATATTACCAGGAAGAAAATACTTTCGATGGCATCTTTCAACAAATTCATTAAGGCCTAAACAGTGATGCAATCTCCCACAACACGAAACTCAAGACGTAGGTCACTGTATAAGAAAACATTGATGCCTTTCACAGAAGGCTCTTGCATTCAATCCTTAAATGGCCAAAGAATATCGCAAATAAAGAACTCTACAAGAAAACTAACGAGATCCCTTGTATTGCCATTACCAGAAGAAGTGGACAGGCCATCTCCTGAGACTGCCCGGCGAAAAACCCGAGGAAGTGACGTGCATGATGAATTTGTTTACAATAATAAATGCTGAAACCAAACCGTTTGAAATCTATACTCTTCCTGATTTTTGCATTATACTTAAATATTAAAACTGAGTTAGACAGTGCCGAATGTGTCACCCTGCGTTTGTTAGAAAGACAAACGAAAATCTCTAGTTATTATTATTTTATTTTCAAACTTTACCTATGATGGCATGAAAATGGCAAGCAGACGGTCTAAAACGAAATTTTCTTGAAAACGTCGAATTAAATCACAGAAACAGTGCATAAAATAAAAATCCAGGTATTAATTTTCATCCAGTGACATTTGCTTAGCTTTATCTATCAAAATGTAGATGATCCGTGGCGATGCACATTAGCAAAGATATAGACAAGAACAAAATGTTTTTAAAAGTTTTAAAGCTGGGAAAGCTTCAAACTAGCAAGTACATAAGAAAAATGAGTGATACTGAAGCGCAGGCGTGCAAAGCATTGTGGGGCGCTAACTGCCTCAGCTCATCCAACGCACGTGTCATGCGCAGGCGGACAAACTTGACCAGTGTTATTGTTCAAACAAATTTTCTAATGGAGATCACCGGTGGGTTGTCACCATTGTTGTCACAATAGACCCTGAAAGTTGAACCCTGGTGGCGCGCTTCCCTCAAATAGGAAATTTAGCGTGTCAAAAGTTGGAGTTTTTGGAATAATTTATGGTACATTGATTCTTAAGAAAATCACCTTCGGAAAAAGGCCTTTGTAAAATTGTTACAAGCGCGCTAGTAGCAAGATTTTTCAGTTTCCATAAAAAAAAATCGCATGACGTGAAAGAGGAATATCGTGCCAAAAGTTCACCCCTCACTTCCAAAAATCTAAAATACAAGTGGACTCGTGGAACTTGGAGCTCTCGTACAAGGATCATAATGGAAATTTATGAAACAATTTTGTGGCGGTAATTGAGTAAAAAATAACTGAAAGAAGGAGGCTTAAATGTCTTTTGGGACACACAATAATTTTTTTGAATAAACTTGAGGGACTAATTCACATTTACAAACCAATCTAAAATGACCGTTGATAAGAACTGTATTAAAGCGTTATTCAAACGAGCACGATTGAATCTAGAATCCATCGGATGTAGGTAGGTAAATCTTTACGTCGTTGTCAATTTCGTTCTCACGCAAGCACGCGATGGGAATACAAACATGATCGAACAAGTAGCCTGGTTTTGTACGAAAGTCCGAATGTGAAGGTGAAGTAAATGTCACTGGATTAAATTTAATACCTTGATTATTCAAACTTGTGTGAAAACGTCGAATTTAAATTCTAAGTTTTGAAGAAAAAGTCGTTTTAGACAGACAGTCTACTTTCCATTTTCGTGTCATTCACGGGTTAAAATGAAGGTCAATAGATATTGGATTGTTTGAAATGTTGAGTTTTCCAAAACATAACACTGATCGCAGTATTTAAATACGGTTTTTAAAATGTCATTATGGGATTTGCGAGTGATAGCGAATAGGTTTGTCGAATACGTTTGTTAGGTGTGTCATTTGTGTGGTTTCCTTCGAACAATTGCCGTACGTGCGTATGTCGTGTACATGACTTGGGTGCACACATGATGTTGGCCATGGTCGGGCTGTGTGACTCCGCGAACTGTCACACATGCACACATGAATAGTGCACTGGTAAGCGTCATCAGCATAACGATATTCCAAACACTTAAGTTGCAGTGGAAATCTTGAAGGGGAAATCAGTTATTTTTCAATTTCAATCAATGATGTCTGCCGCAAAGTTAGTTTTTTACTGTATTTGATTTCAGAGTAATTTCGAGGCCCTTGGGTTATAGTTTTGGGATACGAGTTGACTCGGGTACGAGTTGACCCGGGTACAAGTTGACCCGCTACCCACACAGGTACGTGCGTTGAGCGAAGGTTATTGTACTGAGAAGAAACACCGATGGAAAAGTCGTTCTTTCTTGAACTATCCTATCCAGATAATTAACTTGAAAATGATATCGTGATTTTCATCTATTCTTTATCCGCATAGCAGTGTACGTCCTTTGTTCAGGAAAAACGGAGAAAAGTTTGAAAATGTCGGTCATTTACGCGGGCTGTGAAACTGTGTGTGTATATAAAGATCGTTATTTTTTTTCTTTAATATTTCTTCCTTTTTCTAGAATGGTTTTAAAATTTAGACATTCTGAGCTCACGATATGCTTGCAAAATCTATATTTTAGGTTCTCATGCATTTTCATAGGTTCCGACTGTCTCTAACTTACAGACATTTTCCCGCTGATCAAAGGTGCTGCATGGTGTCATACGACGCACGTTTTAAAGCGACCTACGTCATTTCGTTAAAATTGCGTTCACTGAACTAAGTGGTGCACAGGTACATATGATGAAACACACGTGACCGCGAATTTCAAAACGCGAAATAAATCGTAATAATGGTACCTGAAACTGTACCACCGTGTACTGTGTCCACGTACGAGCGTGTCCAGCTTATGGGTAAGCTACCAGTTTGGCCTGGCTTGCTTAGCACTGCTTAGCACCAATACGAAATGCAAGGCTCCAGCGCTTACCAGCGTTGTGAAATCGGTACCTAGGGCTGAGCAGGGCCTACAAAACACTGGAGCCTAGAGCCTACAAAACGCTAAATTCGGTCCTGGGAATGGTTTGTACTTCATGAAAGCTACTTGTTTAAAAAATGAACCCCCCCCCCCCAAAAAGGGTTGTTTTTCTTATAGATACAATGGATGAATTAAGCTAAATTAGTGAAACTTGGACCAGTCCAACAACCACGTTGTACTGATAATTACTTGTAAACCTTCGCTTGACATTTGGAGTTAGTACATTATTAAAGTTTGAGTAGATGAACAATTGCCCAGGTTTGCAATGCTGTTCAAGATAAGACCCTGTAGAATTTATAAATTTGCTACGAAATTCATTTGTTTTTAAGTACTTTTTTATTTACAATATTTACAATGATGACAGGATTTGCCCGCCACCGCAACCAGTGCTCTGATGCTCAGGGAACCAGACTCGATGCTATCGGGCATGCAGGAGGTGTAGTCTGGTGACCGGGGAGTCGGGGAGGCCTATGCATCTGGATCGATCGACCGTGGTGCGCATGAACCAGGCTTATGATCCTGCAGTGTCTATGTTTCAGACTAGAGCTGCATGCTGTCGGAAGTTTATAGCCATTTGATGATGCCAAATCAATTGATGAGGTCTGGGATCCGACTTGTCTCATCACTCGGGTCCAGCTGCAGCCGAGGCAGAGGCGCCCTCATCGTCCTCAGCCTGAGCCTTCGGTGCCTCAATCAGATCGGGAATGGTGGCGAACAAGGGCGTGTCCATGTTCTCCATGATCCACAGCTGCACCTCTCTGACATTGGTTGCATTTCCTGTGAAGAAAAGACGCAGGAATTGTGTCTGGGGTTGGTCCTTTGTCATTCTGAATCGGCATTTGTATCTCCTTTGAATGATCGTTTGAACTTTGAAATGTATACATTTAATCACCTGTCAGCTCTAGGTGGTTCAGTTCCCCGACTGTGTTAGTCATGGTTTTGACACCCATCGCTCGAAATCCTTTGAGACATCGTGCCTGTAAGGACAACAAGTGCACAATTTCTTTGCGGTGAAGAAATCATGTGACTTCAAAGCTCAGATTCTGAGAAGAAGCTGTAGAAACTCAAATATTGCGCAATGCGCTCTGCACGTTGCAAGGGCTTATAACTATACCAACTTTCTAGATCAGTCCGACTGCATCAATTTACATCAAGTATAATAGACCATTATCATGTTGCGGCCATCTTGATTTTCCCCATTCAAATCAACGTAACCAAAGCGAGGCTGAAAGGAAAAAAAGATCTGGTTCCTTTTTGCACACGAAACAATGTCATTCAGTACTTTCATTGGCTACTGGGAACAAGACTGAAATGGTGGCAGCATACCGCACATAATTCTAACCCGTCATCATCTAACCCGTTACTTGATTAAGACTTAACAGATACCACATAATAGCAGCGAAAAAGAAGTTCAAGACTTTAAGTCTGCAAAAACGTCAATCTGAATAGAGTAACATGTATTAAATATGTGCGTACGGCAGAGATTACTTCTATTGGTCACCTTGATCCATGTTTACCGGATTTATGAATAATGTAATTTTGTATTTTCTAAATCCATTGATATTCACTCAAGTTCGGAGAATCATATTATACATACGTCTTTGCCCACAACCCGTCCGTGGTGACATCTGGAGTACGTGTACTGAACGCTGGAAAGGAAACAAACAATTCATAATTGGTAAAAGTATACTTTATTTGAAGTCAGAAATGAAATGTCGTCCACTACACATCTATTTCCCCATTTTTAGTGTTGTTATCAATCATGTGATATCAAAAACACGTGTATATACCTGATGATGCGTTCTTGCGATACACGGTGTGCTATCTCCATTGGGTCAATTTCTTCCAGACCCTGTATCAAGCCACAGAAAGATGAAATCAGTTTCATTTATGAAGTGACTCGTGAAGCAAGAAGAGGAAATATTAATGGAAATATTAATGTAAAGAACGTATTTGGCACATGTAGTGTCAACTTACCGACTTTACTCGCTGGAAGATCATAGTCTTGGCCGCATTAACGCCAGAGGATGGTCCTTCATTGTGGAGGGAAAATTAAAACAAAAAAATTAATAATTAATAAATTAATAAATAGGCCTACATTGCCAATTCTTCTGAGGAAATTATGATTGAAGCAATTTGGAATCATTGAGCTATCGTTTTCATACAATCGAAAAACTACAGTGCCACCATGTCCCGGTCATTGTGTTAGACAAAGAAAGAAATTATAATTTACTAATATACCATACTTTAATGTGCAGCTCAATTTACAATTGCCAATTAACCTATAGATAAGGTACTGTAATATTTCTTGCAATGGCCAATTATACTGTAGTGTAGGTAATGCAAACTGCGCACTATTTCAGCGTTCACTATGGATTTTTGTATCCATAAAATGATACATGTACTACTATTTAGCTAATCTAAACGGCCATTCATAAAACTAACTTAAAGCGCCATCACATGCATCTTATTTGGGAAAATATTTTGCGCAATTTTATACTCTTAAATGTTTGAAATCTATTTGACACCCCTTTCTAGTTAATTTTATCGAAGAGTGCACTTTTTAAAACATTATTAAATGTTTAAAAAAGTGCACTCTTCGATAAAATTTAAAAATATTTTCCATGCTTTTTCATGACAAATGTGGGCACTGTTGCTGTGATGTCATTTCAGGAAGACGCTGGTCACTTCAGGGGTTTTCTGTGTGAACCAACAATTTGCTCATTGGAAACATTTGTTGTGAGAAAACTTTGCTCATTGGCTAACTGTCTTGTGCCCAAACAACAACGATTCACCAAAGAAAAGAAACTTTACAACCGCAAAATGTCCCGAAATTCTGGCAAATGGTGATGCTGTAATGGCTGTAAAATGGAGGTTATTGCCTGAAATGACATCACGCTTTTGCTTATGAATATGGAAATTCGCATTAGCATCAAAACAAAAAACGCACCAAAAAGCCTTTAAAAATAGCAAAACGAAAAATTGAAAATAAGTTAATTGGGACACACAGGCGCATCTTCAAGGTTTGCGTTAACAAAATAACATTACATAATTATATGCCCTTTAATTCGGCAAGCCAGTTTTGGGCAAAGTTTTTGAATTTGCCTGGATATGTACCTTCCACACGGAAGAAGGAACATCCCACATCCAGATTGCCATACATGATGCACAGGTTCAGGTCTCTCTTCATGGTTTTCACGATGCAGCCCTACACGGCCAGGAACAAAACAAACCAAAACAATTTGTACAGAAATAATGACTTTTCTAGCTTGCTCCAGAGCTATCCGAAAAGAAAATAATATGTCTCGAAGGTCCGTTGATGAAAATTGATGAATAATCTGGGTTTTTTCATCAGTGCAGAACATTCAGAGAAAATTTGTCCATGCATGCAACAATGTAACAGACCGGTGAACAGAGAGTGAATTAAGACCCCAAAGTTGTCAGGATCGTAATTTTTGTTATAAGCATTTCCGAGTATTCGAAATGAGACATGAAAATGTGTAATCTTCAAAATATTCCCCCACCCCATTCTTAAATAAATAAATAAGTTAAAAATACTCCAAAAGGTTGGCGATATATCACTTCAGACTCCTTTTCAACAAAACATTATTCAATACAGATATTATTATGAGTAATGAGTAGTTTTGAATTTCAATTTCTTTTTACCTTTTTGCCAATAACTCTGCCCATCAGACCATTTTTCACTTTGAGTACGAGAACCTCCGTGGTGTCGTCAGAGTCAGATCTGAAATTAGACACAAACATTTAACAATTCTTAGAATCTTTCTGTATAGTTGGCGCTGCACAAAACCTCTCAAGAAAAGTAAATAACGATGCCATAATCTTCTGTGCAAACGTGAAAGTTTGGGAAAATATACATACATGTAGCTCCATTTTAATTTGCTAACATCATATTGAACCGATTGGATTTACGTTGAAGGTTAATCAGTTAACTTCAATTTTTCATCAATCAATTCATGTGGAAAATACGTTGCGCATATATATTTCAAGTTTTATGAAAGCTCGTCAAAAGTGATTTATTTTTGCTCATATCAGTTCCAGCCGTCAAAATTTAGATAAAAAGTGAATGAAAACAAAAAGTTTAAGACAAGTTCTTAAAAAAAAAGAATCTAGTCTTCGAATGTTGCCTGAACACCCTTCAACAAATGAATTGATATGAAAAGGAAAACAGATGTGTTTTCCTGAAGTGCAATCAGGCAACTTTCTATAAGGAGGAAACTTTGTTTATGGCTAGTTAGTTAGGTCAGAACTACTTAATTTTTTTTTTTTATCTAAAACCACTTGAAACCAATATCTAAAGATGTAAGACAACACTTACTTATCGGCGCTGTCTTTCTCTTGAGGGTCTGGAGGCAAGGGGTTCTGTTCCTCTTTATCTTCCAGTTTGTCTTCCACTTTGTCCTCCTCTTTGCCTTCCTCTTTGTCTTCTTGTGGTTCCGAGTTAACAAGCCGCCGAGGAGCTGGGAAAATCACCGTCACTCTCCCTTCTATTGGGCGTGAATTAGTCACTTCAGGCTCTGTCGAAATTAACAAAGATGAGAACGGATTAAAACTGTTCATCATTGAATGGCAGTTTCGACTTGGCATTTGGAAAGACAAAAGAACTGGGGATTCAGAGCCTGAAAACATCATTAGAGAGGACATGTCGTTGAAATATAATTTTGGTAAGGAAACAGATGGAGTCAGAATGAATAAGAATGAAGTAGCAAAAGTTGATAATGTATTGTTCATTTTAAGATCTTTGTCACAAAAATGTTTACCTGAACAAATCAAAAACATAATACATGTAGGTTTCGGTCATTTTGTATTAACTTCAATTATTAAAAGTTTGAAACTTTTAAGACAGCGAAAAAATACCGAACAAACAAACAAAATCAGTGTCAGGAGAAATATAAAAAAATAAGATACATATTTAACTTCAGCGTGGTTAAACTAACCTGTCGTATTACTGTCGTCTTCCTCCGGATTTCCTGGGAGCTGAGATGGCTCAACCAGTACGACCTCTAAGTTGGATGGATGAGGTCTCAGATGCAGCCACTGGATCATCTTTATCTTGGCAAAGATCCAATCCTTCAGGCAGGAGAAGGCCGCCTTAATCTTCCGAGTCATGCCGCCGAAGGTGGAAAGGACGGCAGACAGGACGACCATCAGGTCGCTGATGAAGTAGACACCAACACTAGAACAGAGCACTTTAATGACGAGTGACATCCGGCTTGGAAGTATGTGACGAAGCGGTGGACGTGATGCTGCAGTTTGAGATATCGGTGGTAGTGCTGATGGAGGCAGGAAGGGCATGTCCAATATTTCTGGACGGACGGCCTTCATCGTCAAGAGGCTGCTGTTAAACACGACGCTGCTAGGTCGAGCTGGTGCCATGAGTGGTGGTGCTGCTTCCACCGCTAGGGCGGGAAAGAGCGGGTCCGCGACCACCAGGCGGACCGGCTCCGTCATCAACCGGCTGATATTCGGCATGACGATGCCCTGGTGATGGCCGAGTAATGGCTCCGCCTGCTCGACCAGAGGACCATGCGTCTTGTTGTTGGATCCAATCGGCAACATACCGCGTGTGGAGTTGAACTGACACGGTGGCTGCCAGGGGTTCGGTGCCGGTGGTTTGGGCTCCGGGTTAGGCTCGAAAAACGGCCCAGTCAACATGCTGAAAGTCAAAACCAAAAGCCACTGCTGTGGTTGGTCAAACATGTCGAAAGATTTCGCTATTAATCGCTGTATGAAACTCAAGCAAAAGTCTCCGTAGAATTCAGACGAACTGTCTTCAAGAAACGCAAATACTATTCTGACCTAATGTTGATAACAACACAAACTTTGTGCACCCGTGTAACTTGGATATGAATTTTTCAATAATGACGTCACAAATACAATTATGCGCATGCGTTCTACAACAACTTTTCAAATTAGGCCTATGGGTTTTTTTTTTTAACCTAGATTCCATTCCATTGTGCCAATTAGGCCTATTAATTTGTGCTTCACTTACAAGAAGACTGAGAAGTTTGAGATTAACAAAATATTATGCAAACAGCCGCTAGTTTAAGCAACAAGTGAAACACGTTCTTGGTCCACAACACTGAAATTTGAAAGCACAAATGGTTTAGTTTATGTAGCGCTGATTGACCCAAGGAGAAACTGTTTTATTGACGTTCTGAAGGAGTACGAATCTAATGCAATTCTTGAAATGGCACGTACACAATTAAACGCTTCTTTGTAAATCAACCAAAATGATCGGTAAATCTGTCGAAAAAAGAATGCAACTGTGTCCACTTACCGAGAGTTGACAGGATGTAGCAGCAGACTGAACGTGATCGATTTGCGCAGGAAATTTGAAAGCAAATACATGCGCGCACAATACGCACATTGGATTTGATGCGCGTGTGGATAATGGTTATTCTACTGGATATGATGCGCGCGCGCATTGGACAATGCACAAACGCTACTACGCGCATTTTAAGGGCGGTGTCCTATGAAATTTGGACTTCATGAATTATTCGACACACAGAGAATTATCGTTACCGCAAAGTTTGTTGTTGGACGAAGAAAAAGGACAAACAAGATAAACAAGTGCGAGTGCACAACTATTCCTGGCCTTCTTGCATGAAAGTCTTGCATGATATCTATCAAAATGATCCTTGCCAGAGCTGAAAATGCGACGCCCAAAAATGCGACGCCGATGGCACATAATAGAACACCATGCTTTAAATGCATGCCTGGATTTGATTTGTAGCGATTTGTGATAAATACCACGTGACTATAACATTACTGTACGTATTTTGCCTCCTTTTACAAACTTTTCATAAACATCTTTCCCAATCGTTACAAACAATTTTTGTTAAGTATTCATTTTATTTATTTATTTATTTTTTTTAAAATAAAAATTGAGAACTCATGGGGTCTAGTTTTGGTCAATTTCCCGGGGACAGACCAACCGACCACCAAGAGACATGAAAGAGAGAAATGAAAGGAACCAAACATAGGAAGTATGAGCAACAACTTGCTTGCAGCTAAAGCCAAATACATAGAGTTTCAGTTGACTGCACCACGTCGAAATACTCCCAGGAATATTTTTAACCTTCCTTTGAATCTTTTGTTCCGACGACATCGAGGGTAAACCTACCTTTGACACCTAGGTCAACAGAATACATAAAGCATATTGTTCAATCTTTTCAACTTAAACTAGATTGGGACTGTCCCCTGATTTCCCGCGATTTTATCTTTTACCAACTGCCGTCTAGCATTCCGCAAGCGTTTTGGTTTGTAACTGGGATCGGCCCTGACTCTGCAGCTCATTCAAACAGAATTTAATCCTCTGTGGACTTCTGAAACATCTCTCCTTAAAGGTAAGAGTGAGTATAAACTATTACACATCTTTGCTAGTTGTAAATATTGGTACGGTGCGGAAAGGCCTGTGTGCAGAAAATTATGTGTTCATTCGTGAAAGAAAAAAAGAAAGAAAGTAGGGCTACTACGAAATAAACGATTACAAGAGAAGTCATTGCATCCGACGTAAACGAAATTCAAAGTGTATCCGATGGGTCTTTAGGAAATAACACACCCAGAAACATTTGCAGTTCCTTATTAAAGCAGGGGCGTTATGTGTATACTGGAGTAGTAATTGAGCAGTCTCCCAAAGAAAAACAAATATGTTGCTTTGGGTACTATAGTAACATGAATTATAATCACAAGTCTATCGAACTCTATACTAAGTCTAGCACATACAAGACTAGTAATCAACCACAATACAGTAATGCTGTACTATAGTGAGTGAAAAACTGATGTAATTTGCTGTAGATAAGGGATGTTCAATGTACCCATTGGTAATATTCCCACATTGCCCTACTATCATCCCCTGGTAAAGTGGGAATTTCGGTAAATTCTGATGCAATTTGCTATAGATAAGGGGTGTTGAATGTTGCTTAATAGGTTCAGTAGTTGCGCGATGTAGGTTCAACACCCCTTATCTGTAGTAATTACATCTAAATGGACGCAAATTCAGACTTTGACCAGGTTCAGTAGCATAGCAATGAAGGAATATTAACAATGGACATTTTTGGCCGTTTGGGATGGGCACAGTATGCTTCTGTGTCAATGTTCGCATGACAATCATCAAAGTACGTTGAAAACTTCGTACAATTGTCAATATGTAAATTTTGGATGTATTCCTTCTTTCCGGGCAGTATTAGAATTCCCACATTGCCCAGCCAGACAAAGTGGGAACGTGACTACGACAAGACTATGCGACGACATGACGCGAAGTGGCTGAGGACCCGAAACTAATGCGACTGTGCGAAAATGCGGCAATGCGACAGCACGACGCGACAATGCGACGGCACGACGCGACTATGCGACGGCACGACGCGACTTTGCGTCGTTGAAGGCGGAAGTGGCTGATGACCCAGGCAACAGTGCTACACATGCGCCGCGTACGTGGCAGTAATGGAATTCCATAAAATTGGGCTTTTTATAATTCTTTCCCAAATCTCTCTTGTTTTATTACAGAAGCAGTAAGGTGACCTAGAATGGCATCCAGTGCGTCAGTTGAATCATTCTTGGGCAAGATCCAAGAATGTTCCATATGCAGGAACCGTTTCGAGGAACCCAAAATTCTCGACTGTTCACACAGTTTCTGCCTGAAATGTCTCCTTCAGCTCAGACAACGCCAAGAAGACGCGCGGGTTACCAAGCTAACGTGTCCTACGTGTGGGCGTGGAACTGAGGCAGAAGATGATGATGACGTTAAACATTTACCAGATGACTTTATATTAAGTACCCTGAGTGGGTTTACGCTACAGGATCAACTCGTGCAAGGTCAAGGGTTAGAGGTCAAATGTCAAGCCTGCGATGAGAAGATGAAGGCCGTATCAAAGTGCATGGACTGCGATCATTTCCTCTGCGAAGAATGCCAACGAGCTCACCAGCGCCTGGCGCTGATGAAAGCGCATCAAATCTGCACGCTGAACAGCTTCGATTGGGAGAAGTTCGCAAACAGAGAGATGAGCCAAAATGTGGTGAGCATCCAGATCAGACTCTCCGCTTCTACTGCAACACGTGCGAGATGCTCGTTTGCAAAATCTGCTTTGATTTGCATCACGGAGGACATCACCAAATTGGCCTGCCGGAGGCTTTGGAAAAGTGCAAGAGAGACGTAAAGGACCTGGCTACAAAAGTGAAAGAGACCATAACAGAACTAATGAGAATCGGGGTGGAGGACGTACACAAGTCCCAGCAGAAATTGGATGCCATGTTTGAAATCACCAAGAGGAAAATCTCAGAGAAAGCGGACAAGGATATTGCAATGATCAGAGGAGAGGAGCAGAGACTGAAGCAAGAGGCAGTGACGATCTACAATGACAGAGTCGAGACATTTGAAAGTGTTAAAGCTACAAGCCGCAAGGAGGTGAGCGAAGCAGGACACAAACTGGATGAGGTAAACCAACTAATGTCCCAACTGGGTTGCCACGCCATTGTGCATCTCAGGCACAGAATCTTGCAAGAACTGCAGACTCTCTTGCAGTCGCAGAGAGACCTGATTGGAAAGCAGCAAGGGAAGTTTTCTAGCAAGCTGTCATTCTTGGACTTTGAAGTCTGGGGCCGGGACGTGCTGCCACTTGGAAGACTGCTGGACAAGCCAGAAGCTAGACCAAGATTAAAATCAGACGATTTACATCAACCTGTCAGCACAAAAGACCGTAAGTGGGAACTCAAGGCACGAGTCCAGACGTTTGGCCCAACACGGACTGGTTTCAGATGGGCTTGCAACGTCGGGATTTACTCAACCGGCGAGATCGTTGTGGCAGACACTGCGCACAAAAGGCTGGTTGAAATCCAGCCATCCAACCTCGAGTCTAACGCAATCGCATTGCAACCCAACTGTTTAAATCCAGTCTGCGTTGCAGTGAACAAGAACGATCAGCTTCTGACGCTGGACGGCCCTTTGGTCAAGATCTTCGATCGGAAGCGCATGTACAAGCTCGTTCATCAGTTCACACCCGTCAAGGGCCGCACAGCAAACCCACGTGCCTGGCCGTGGACGATGGCAATCTAATTGCGGTGGGATACGAGAAAACTGAGCAGATCTCCCTGCATCATCCGAATGGGTCTCTACTGAGGAGAGTGCCCGCCGCCATGACCATCGAGAACCTGACGGCCTCTAGGCAGAGGCTCATTTTCACCAACTGGGACAGGAAGAAGCTAGTTGCAGTGGACTACCACGGCAAGCTCGTCTTCTGCGTGGATACCAACCAGAGCATGGCCCGGAACTGGGGGCCTGCCGGGGTTTGCTGCGGCGGGGATGGCAGCATCTACTTGGCCGTCTGTGGGCTCGGGTCCTCCAGTGGGGAAATCCATCACTTTGGCCTAGACGGTAAATACGTCCGGTGCCTGGTTCAGGACTGCGGCTCCCCACGCGGTATTGCAATTCCTGCAAAGGAGGACAGTCTGGTGGTGGCTGCGGGGAATTCAGTACACATTTTTCACTGTAAATAACTGTCCTTTCCCCAAATGGCCGGTATCATGTCTGTTTCGTTGGATACCACGAAGTCGGAGGCCGTGAAATCGCGGACCCGCATGCACCAACTCGCACCCAGTCCACTGGGATCAAGACTAACTGGGATCAAGACTTGAACCAAGACCTCTTGGACCAAAAACAACTCGGACCATATCCAACTCGGACCCAATTAACAATAATCATGTTTTGTCAGTGATGGTCTACATAATGTTATAAAGAATAATTGTGTACAGTTATGAGTATAACAATCTAGCAGTTAAATTTGGATTTCCAAAATGTATGATATTTTTAGTTTCATTTAAACGAAGTTAAGGAGAGATGTAGGGCAATCTGTACGTCCCACTTCATTTTGCTAAGCTTATTCGAGTAAACAAAATAACTTCATCCTTTAAAAAGGTCTCAGCTCTTCGTTGATAGCAATTTAAACATACTCGATTTAAAAGTTTCATTAGTGAGATGCTTCCTCGTGTTGTAGATGGGGCTTAATGATGGATTAAATAGTTCTGGCTTTAAATACGGCTATCGATTAGGTTAACTCTTTGGTGTTTCAGATTTTTGTTTTGTTTTAGTGACTAGCCTAACGTTATCGAGGTCATATACTCAAACAAAGAATGTCAAAATATGTAAATAAATGCATATTATTGTGGCCATTTATGATTTATGTAGATTAGGCATCCTTCCCAAAAAGAATTTCATGTATAACCCCTTCTAAATATTTTCTACATGGCTATAAGAAACTATTTGCCAAGTTTGGTGCTTTGGACCAGTCGGTCACGATCTTGTCAAAAAGTGGATCTAAGCAACCTGAATATATGTACATCACTATAATGACGAGGTATATAGTCCATAAATCGTGTCTTTGATGATAGAAGCATGATATTTGGCATGCAGTAATTGCATTTTTAGCTATTGGGCCTATAGGGCCATCGCAGATTTCCTCTGAGATACAAATGGTCGCCATTTTTCACAATGGCCACCATCTTCTGTTAAAATGCCTTTGATAATGGTACATCAAGTCCATTGTAGCGGGATAATGTTGTAGATATACTTACATGTGAAGAGAATGTAATGAATTTTGGTCATTTCAAATAAATTAGTTTAGTGATGCAAAACCATGTTCTCTTTGCCTGAACCCATCAGGTATTCAATTTAGACAAATGTCCATGGTCACGTGACCAACGTACAGTGAAGGTTTAGCTATGTTTTTTTCAGATACTGCGTACAGGACCAGTTGCTCTGTACAATCGCGTGCACAACACTTTCGCAACCATTTATGTGATTACGTGCCCTTAAACCATTGCTATGACGTCGCACTATTGTTAAAAGTGTGGATTCGGATGTACGAATCTCTTACACTGGTCACAAAGTGTGGATTCGGAATGACGAATCTTTAGTAAAGTGTGGATTCGGAATTACGAATCCATACTCTGAACGTCGGACAATAATATTGTCTCCATAATGAGCATGAATAGGACCGTCTGCGTGAAAATTTGCTTTCCGAAAATTTACCAATGCATCTTCACAGTCAGATCTGCAAAAACTACTTTCAGTCAGAAAGAAATCGTCGTCTGAACTATCCATTTTGACGTAAGGAGCCTGTACACACAAATGACTTGGTTGTACGGGCGTGGCGAAAAATGTTGCAACCTGACGCCACTTCCGCGCTTGTGAACAAAGTCTAAGGAGAGTCATTTCAAGTATTTCCTAACAAAATTGGAAACATTTCTCAGTCCCAGATTCATGACTTATCATCATTTTTGCAACGAATGACCCTCATTGAGATGATATATGAAGAAAAAAAGTGGCGTCAGGTTGCAGCATTCTTTCCAATTCTTCTGTTGACGCAATGGTTTACGTCGAAGAATACACTCGCAAGTGTGGATTCTTAATTTACGAATTCACTTGGCGCTTCGAGCCTCATGAATTCTTAAATTACGAATCAACACTTTCTCGTGTATTCTCCTTAACATATTCGTCTATTCCTTTTCAAAGATTTGCTGGGACAAAAGTTACTCATTTTCCGTGTGCGGTCTGAAGATTACGTGGCCTAAACACTGATTCTTCGTTTTATAGTTCTTGAAAATTGACAGAAAATCTTGTCGCTATAAACGATAATTTTAGCTGCCCTGAGTATACCCATTCACAGCCAATTTTGCAGTCAACAAGTCAGACTAGAAATATTATTTACGGGATCCACGACATGAATTTTACA